>NC_044987.1:116146118-116436341 GCF_008728515.1 Papio anubis
GGTCACCAAAACCTGCATAGACTGTCACTATGCTATATAGAGCGATTATTTTCCAAAGGAATCTCATGTTAGGCTTCATTTTCTGCAAAACAAAAAGGAAGAAACTTCTCAGGGAGATTTATTTTCCCTGGACTGACAATGGTTATGATTTATTTGTCTTACCAATCTTTCAGGCAGCCATCTGGCTGCATCATTTTTTTGTGAGAAGATGCATACTGAGCCTCTTCCCCAAATTAAAACTGGATCGGGGCCATGCCATGAATTATCAAGTGGATCTTTCCATTTTACCATTGCAAACTGTTTTTGAGATTCAGGATGCCAGAAACGATCGGCAGCAGATTTTCCATGACTGTCCAAATTTAAAAAATTAAGGATAAACAGGGCATGATTGAGTATGTTTCTGGGGGTACCCTTCACGGTACCAGCTCCCCCCTTTTAATTTTGTGATAACAGTTTTTAATGACAGATGAGCTCTTTCTACTATACCTTGTCCTTGGGGATTGTAGGGAATGCCTGTGGTATGTTTAATTTGTAGGGTATTGCAGAATTGTAAAAAGGTTTTGGCTATATAACCAGGGCCATTATCTGTTTTGATTTGTTTGGGTATTCCTGAAATAGAAAAGCAGTGTAATAAATGAGCTATGACATGTTTGGTGGCCTCTCCTGTTTGGAGAGTTGCATTAATGAATCCACTATAGGTGTCTATGCATACATGGATATATTTTAGTTGACCAAATTCTAAGTGGTGAGTAACGTCCATTTGCCAAATTTCGTTGGGGATGAGTCCTCGGGGGTTAACCCCTAGATGGGGAACAGGTAAATACGTTATGCAGTTGGCGCATTGTTTAACTATTTGTCGAGCTTGTTCTCTGGTAAGTTTAAACATGAGCCTTAAGGTTTGGGCGTTTAAATGATGTGCTTTTTGTGCTTGTTGTAAATTGTCTGTAGTGACTGTGGCTATGGTTTTTGTTGCCGTGTCGGCTGTTGCGTTACCTTGAGTTAAAGGTCCCGGTAATCCTGAATGTGCTCTGATATGCCCAAGAAAAAAGGGAGTAGTCCTTTTTTGAATAAGTTGTTGACATTGTAGAAATAGGTTAGCTGTGTCTGAAATATGTTTAATTTGAGGCACGGTCTCTAAGAGGGGTATTGAATGAGCCAGGTAGGCGCTGTCTGTGTAAATGTTAAGTGGCTGACAAGGAAAAGCTGATAATGCTGCAATTATAGCTTGCAATTCGACTAGCTGAGCTGATGTATAAGTGGTCTGGAATTTAACGATTACATTATTGTAGGTGTACGCGGCGAGTCCTGTGGAAGATCCATCAGTGAAAATTAGTAATGCGTCATTGAGAGGTTCTTTACTGGTAATATGGGGAAACACAAACGCATGAAGTTTGCAAAATTGAATGAGTTTGTTAGGTGGGTAATGGTTGTCAATTGTGCCAGTGTAAGAAGCGCAAGCAATTGGCCAGGCTTCCGTATTTTGTAACAGCCAATGGATGTGTGATTGAGTGTAGGGCTGTATAATGGTAGAGGGTTCTATTCCAAAGTACTTTCTACTGTTTTCTCTTCCCAAGATAATTAGATCAGCTATGGCATCATAATAAGGCAACAAAACCTTTTTAGGGGAGGAGGGCAGGTGTACCCACATAATGGGATTGTTCTGCCAGAATAAGCCAGTAGGGGTTATTGTTGTGTTAAAAATAATGAATATTAATGGCTGAGAATAATCAATACTGGTAACAAATTGTGTTGCAATGGCATGTTCTACCTGTTGGAGTGCTATTAATGCTTCTTTAGTAATGGACCTGGGGGATTTTGGATTAGAATCTCCTTTTAATATATCGAAAAGAGGTTTTAACTCCCCTGTAGTGAGTTTTAAGTACGGCCGAAGCCAATTTATGTCTCCCAGTAATTTTTGGAAATCATTTAAAGTTTTTAAATGATCACGACGTATAACGGCCTTTTGATTAATGATTTTGGGTCCATTAATTTGAAAACCAAGATAGGTGTATGGATCTTATAATTGTACTTTTTCTGGGGCTATTTGTAGTCCGGCTGCTGCTAACTCCTGTTTGAGTCGGGCAAAGCACTGTAAGACTTGTTCGCCAATTTCTCCTGCTATTAAAATATCATCCATATAATGTATAATATACATTTGTGTCCATGTTTTTCTGACTGGCTCTATAGCAGCAGCTACATATTTTTGACACAAGGTAGGACTATTGGCCATACCCTGAGGTAAAACTTTCCATTGATAGCGCTTCATTGGTTGTCTAAAATTTGTAGATGGAAGACTAAAGGCAAATCTTTTTTGGTCAGCAGGGTGAAGGGGAATTGTAAAAAAGCAGTCTTTAAGGTCAATAACGATTTTAAAATATTTTTGAGGAATCGCAACCGGTGAAGGCAATCCTGGTTGTAAGGCACCCATAAGGATCATAGTGATATTTACTGCTCTTAAATCTTGTAAGAGTCTCCATTTACCAGACTTCTTTTTAATAACAAAAATAGGTGTATTCCAAGGAGAATTACTTTCCGCAATATGTCCTGCTATCAGTTGTTCCTGCACTAACTGTTGGGCAGCACTTAGTTTATCATTGAGTAAAGGCCACTGATCAACCCAAACGGGCTCATCTGACTTCCAAGTAATGGGGTCAGCGCACCTTTGGGGTGCAGGTATGTCAGTGGCCTGAGCTAAAAATTTCCAAACCCCTTTTTATCAAGTTGTCCTGAAACCAGTATAGGCTGTGGAATACCGTTTTCTCTTTTTCCAAGACCTTTACCAGGGGTGTATCCTTGAGTTAACATTTGTGCAGTAACTATATCATTTGGACTACACATTATAATTTTCATTTGAGAAAGCAGATCTCGCCCCCAAAGGTTAACAGGTAGGTAAGGGATGACAAATGGCTTAATAAGGCCTGAATTGTTTTCTTTATCTGTCCATGTTAGGTATTTAGAACTTTGTTTAGGATTACTGCTTTGCCCAATTCCTCTCAGGTGAGTTAAAGTCTCTGTGGTAGGCCAATGAGAGGGCCAATCTTCCTGTTTAATGATAGTTACATCGGCCCCTGTGTCTATTAGCCCAGTAAATGCCTTCCCGTCTAACCATAAGGTTAGAGAGGGTTTTTGATTTGTAATTGGTTGCACCCAATATATCTCTGATGATCCGAAACCTTTTATATTTCTATTAGAGTGTTGGATATTATTATCTGTTTTAACCAAAGGTAGCAGGATTAACTGAGCTATTCTAACTCCTTGAGGGACAGTAATAATGTTGTTAATAGCTCTGGCCATGATTTTAATTTCTCCTTCATAATCATTATCGATAACTCCAGGGAGGACTTGTAAGCCTCTCATGGTGACTCTACTTCTTCCCAAGAGTAGCCCAAAAGTGTTAGGTGGTAAAGGTCCATATATTCCGGTATTTAAGGTTTGTAGTCCCATTTCAGGTGTTAGTACTGTGTGGGAGGTGGAACTGAGGTCCAGTCCTGCACTTCCTGGGGTTGCTCTACTAAGCTTTGAAATGGATTGCTGTTGCTGGCTGGAACAAAGCTGACTGCCCCATATGCTTGTTTCGGGGCCTGGGGCTGGCCCCTCATCCCGTTTCCCTGCCTGGGGGGTAAAGGATTTCCTTGACTGTCAGTTTTAGATTTACATTCGTTTGCCCAGTGCCTTCCTCTTTTACACCTTGGGCAAAGGCCTGGGATTTTTACTTCTGGATTTTTATTTTGGTTTTCATGGCAATCTTTTGCAAAGTGTCCCCTTTTACCGCATTTAAAACATCCCCCTTTATCTTTACCTTTGTTAATGAGGAAGTCTCTTACTGTTTGGCCGCTAAAGGCGGTGGCCATTGCTAGGCCTTGTTGATATGAGGGCCCAATATCTGAACAAAGGCGAATGTATCCTGTTAAATCTGTTTTCTTTCGATAAGGTCTGATTGCCGCTTGGCAGGCGGGGTTAGCGTTTTCGTAAGCTAACTGTTTAACATAATCTACACCCGTTTCTGCATTTCCAAAGATTCTACCTGCCGTGGTCATAAGTCTATGCACAAAGTCTGAAAATGGCTCATCGGGTCCTTGTTTAACTGCCGTGAGTGAGGCCCCTGGATCTCCTTTAACGGGAAGTTTTCTCCAGGCTTTTGTAGCGGCAGCCTGGATTTGTGAGAACAATCCAGGATCATATTGCATTTGGGCCCGAGTGTCTGCATAATTACCTGAACCAGTTAACATATCAAAATCCCAACCGTTTCCTGCCTGTTGATTTCTTTTGGCTGTATCTCTACAATTTTCAAAGAACTCTGACTTCCAAATTAAATGATCTCCCCCAGAAAGGACTGCCCTAACTAAGGTATTCCAGTCTGTAGGAGTGAGCCAATTATCGGCTACAGATTCTACTATAGCAAGAGTATATGGAGCAGTAGCCCCATACTGAGAGGCAGCAGTCTTTAACTCTTTTATGATAGTAAAGTCAAATCCAGTATGAGGTCTCCAAGCCTGTCCCTGTTCATCTATGGTTTCAGTGACCGGAAAAACGTCTTTGGGGGAGGAGTCTTCTCTATGTCGGCTAGCAACCAACCCCCCTCTTGGAACATGTTGTCCAGGCCGCTGAGGTGGGCGCAAGGAACCCTCCATAGCATCTGAGTTGGGTATTTTTTCATTTCCTGTCTTTAGCTTTTGGAGCCTAATTATCAATGATTGATGTAACTCTTCAAGTTTAATTTGTTCTTCTAGTTGAGCAATTTTTTGTTTTAATTCTTCTTTGGGATCTATTGCTGCCATAACAATGGGCGCAGAAGCCTCATTATGTGTCTTATTATATGGGGGCGGGTATGAAGTAAAGGGAGGCAAATCAGGGTTGTGATATTTAGCCGCCTCTTCCTGTAAATCATCCCAATTTATGTCTGATTGATTAGGCTTATTAATTTCCTCCTCTTTTTGAAGCATCTGTAAAATTGGGTATTTTTTTGGTTTGTTTTCGTGTGGCATTTCTTTATCTGTTACAGAAGGAGACTTGATTTCCTCATGATCACTTTCGAGGGAAATGAGATCCTCCTCCGTATTCTATGGAGGCTTTGTGAGGTTAGAGCTGAGCCAACCTTTAAAATATGCTCTGTTCCGAGCCACCGCAGCCATGACTTTAGTTGATTGGCCTCCTTCTTATCTATTAAATCTCTAATGAGGTTCCAATAAGAGAAGGCGGTCACAGGAATTTTTTCTGGCCCAAAAGTATTATAATAGTCCTGAAAACAACTCTACCACGCCATCTTTTAATATCAATAGTTCTTCCTGTGGGAACCAAGAGCAAGTGTCTTTTACAAAATCAAAAATTTAAAACAAATCATTACCTTTAACCTTTACTCAGATTCAAAGCCTTTTTAATTGTCCCACATAAATTTGATGCTGACTTAATTCTTGTCCCATTTCGAAGCCACTTACTCTTCGGGATTCTGACGCCGCAGGTTCCCAAGCGGTGGATCGGAAGAGTTTAATTTCTTTTGTCCCAGCATGGCCGACCGCCCTTTGGCCCCTTCTTCTCAATGGATTCCTCGCTTCAGGTCCCTGTTCAAGCGCCACTGGTCTCGCCCGCTGGATCGGGCCGGGCGAAAATCTGGAGGAGGGAGGGGAATTTGGGGAACAAGAGACACGAGAAACGGAGCATTAAAGACAGTGCTCTGATCAAGTCTTGTTTAATGCTGCAATGCAATGCCTTATATACACTTTGGAGGGGAAGGGGATGGCCAGAGGCGAGATGATCTCATCGGGAGGGCGGGCCAGGTAGGTATTGGTTTCTCCGGCCTGACGCCATGTTGCTTCGCGCTTGTCAGTTGAAATTTTCCGGCGCTGATGGCTTCTGGCTACAAGTAACAATTTTCGCTACAAGGAAAGATGGGTGAAGAAGAAGAAGAGTTTCATCTTGTGTGGAGTGTATTTATACAGGGAAAAGGTAAATCTAGGGAGGAGGCATGGGTGGAAATGAATAGAGCTCAGGCGTTTTTTAATCGTCAGTTATTATTTGCTATGGCCGGGGCGTGCAGCTCCGGACAGGTCCTGAACTCCTGGGCTCAAGCAGTCCTCCCACCTCGGCCTCCCAAAATGCTGGGATTACAGGCATGAGCCACTGCACCTGTCCTGTTATTATTTTTGAGACAGAGCCTTGCTCTGTCACCCAGACTGGGGTGCAGTGGTGTGATCATGGCTCACTGCAGCCCCAAGCTCCTGGGCTTGAGCCATCCTCCAGCCTCAGCCTCTTGAGTAGCTAGGGTCACATGTGCACACCTCCATGCCCAGTTACTTTTTAAATTTTTTCTAAAGATGGGATCTCACTTTGTTGCCCTGGCTGGTCTCAAACTCCTGGCTGGTCTCAAGCTCTCATGCAATAGCCTCCCAAAACACTGGGATTACAAGTGTGAGCCACCATGCCCAGCTAAGATTTTTATTTTAGGTCCAGAACATTCTGTGAGTATTTGGTAAGAATGTTCCTCCTTTAGTATTAATCACAATGATGATTTATTGAGCATTTACTATGCATTAGGCCTTGTGCTCGACTTAAAGGCAGTTATAGTAGTGAACAAGATAGATTTGGTTTCTCTCTTTATGCCCCTAGTGAAGATATCTATTCTATTGCCTCCTTAAGCCTATGCCTAGAAAAAAGGGAACATTGGCCGGGTGCGGTGGCTCACGCCTGTAATCCCAGCACTTTGGGAGGCCGAGGCGGGCGGATCACAAGGTCAGGAGATCGAGACCATGGTGAAACCCCGTCTCTACTAAAAATAGAAAAAATTAGCCGGGCACAGTGGCGGGCGCCTGTAGTCCCAGCTACTCGGGAGGCTGAGGCAGGAGAATGGCGTGAACCCGGGAGGCGGAGCTTGCAGTGCGCCGAGATTGCGCCACTGCACTCCAGCCTGGGCGACAGAGCAAAACTCCGTCTCAAAACAAACAAACAAAAAAAAGAAAAAAGGGAACATCAGCTATTGTCCTGAAGAGTTTGCTCGGATTCTGAGACTTTTGGGAGATCTGAATCCAAGTTCAAGAATCATGGGCTGACTGCCTTCAAAACATCTAGATTATTTATAAGTTTTTCCTTACTCTTCATTTTTGAATTATTGTCTTTGGGTTGATGCAGAGAAGGGAAAGACCATTCCTAGTGGCCCTGCTCCAGTTAACATCTGTGAAATTGCTTTGAAAGATGTGAAAATCAGCCAGGTGTGGTGGCTCATGCCTGTAATCCCAGTGCTTTGGGAGACCAAGGCGGGAGGATCACGAGGTCAGGAGTTTAAGACCAGCCTGGTCAGGCCGGGCGCGGTGGCTCAAGCCTGTAATCCCAGCACTTTGGGAGGCCGAGATGGGCAGATCACGAGGTCAGGAGATCGAGACCATCCTGGCTAACACCGTGAAACCCTGTCTCTACTAAAAAAAAATACAAAAAACTAGCCGGGCGAGGTGGCAGGCGCCTGTAGTCCCAGCTACTTGGGAGGCTGAGGCAGGAGAATGGCGTAAACCTGGGAGGCGGAGCTTGCAGTGAGCTGAGATCCGGCCACTGCACTCCAGCCCGGGCGACAGAGCAAGACTCCGTCTCAAAAAAAAAAAAAAAAAAAAAAAAAAGACCAGCCTGGTCAACATAGTGAAACCCCATCTCTACTAAAAATACAAAAAAAAATTAGCTGGGGGTGGTGGTGGGCACCTGTAATCCCAGTTACTTGGGAGGCTGAGGCAGGAGAATCACTTGAACCCGGGAGGTGAAGGTTATAGTGAGCTGAGATCATGCCACTGCACTCCAGCTCCGGTTACAGTGCGAGACTCCGTCTCAAAAAAAAAAAAAAAAAAAAAAGAAGTGAAAATCTGGCCAGGCACGGTGGCTCTGACTAAAATCCCAGCACTGTGGGAGGCTGAGGTAGGCAGATTGCTTGAGCCTTGGGCAACATGGTGAAACCCCATCTCTGCAAAAAATACGAAAATCAGCCAGGCGTGTGAAAATCAGCTGAGCATGCCTGCAGTCGCAGCTACTGACGGCTGTGGCAGGAGATCCATTTGAGCCCAGGGGGTCAAGTCTGCAGTGAGCTGTGATTGCGCCACTGCACTACAGCCTTGGTGACAGAGTGAGATCTTGTCTCAAAAGAAAAAAAAAAAAACTATATAAATAAAAGAGAGTATATTATTAGCACTAGGGAGGAGATAGGAGCATTCCCTGCAAAATAAACCCACACTTAATATGCTTGTACAAGGAGTGGTCAGATCATATATAAGGCTATTCGTTTGACTAGTATTTGTGAAAGTGCTTTGAGAAAAGTGAAAAGCCATGTAACTACGAGGGAATAGTTTTATTATCATTGTTACTCTTAGGGAATGGGTATTGAGTTGAGTATCATTTATGGAATAACCACATATTCATTATGCCAGTACTACAAACTCTAGACAATTTTTGTCATGGTGACTTAGTTTTAATTGAACTGTTATTTTAAAAACTCAAAGCAATTTCATTTAATCCTTATTGTGATAAATTGTGAGTAGCTAACTCTTTGTACAAAGAGGAAGTACTGCACATCAAGTACACAATTAAAACTGAATGATTTGCTCATGGTCAATCACGTTTAGTAGCCAACTGCAGCCTAAGTCTTCTCTCCAGCTGTTAGGGCTCTTAATATTAACCTCCACTCAATAATGCTAGTTACTCTTTTTGTTTGTTTGTTTGTTTTTGAGATGAAGTCTCACTCTTGTCACCCAGGCTGGAGTGCAGTGGCGTGATCTTGGCTCACTGCAACCTCTGCCTCCTAGGTTCAAGAAACTCTCATGCCTCAGCCTCCCAAGTAGCTGGGATTACAAGCGCCTGCCACCATAGCCAGCTAATTTTTATATTTTTAGTAGAGTTGGGGTTTCACCATGTTGGCCAGGCTTGTCTCGAACTCTTAACCTCAGGTGATCTGCCCGCCTCGGCCTCCCAAAGTGCTGGGATTACAGGCATGAGCCACCATGCCTGACCTAGTTATTCTTACTAATTAGTAACAAAAATTACTTAGTGAACCTCACAAAGGAAATTGGTGAAGACTAAGACAGGAATCCCTTAGCTCCCTGGTTTATACACTATTAATTATGCCTTTTTTACTATTATTATTTAGAGATTCTGACACTATTAAACTAATAGCAAACTGCTTTAAATTGCTCCATTTTCTGATCTTTCACTGTTTAATTAGCTTCATCCGGGAGTCTCTGGCAGCTGGATTCATTACTCATCAGTTTTCTAGATGCTAAAAAATCATATATTTATACAAAATTAATATGTCTCTGAATTCAGTTTATGTTGTTGTCTTCATTATTTGGCTGATTTCTCTCAGTGTCTAAAACAAGTGGTCTGACCCCTCTTCAGGGGAGCTGAACTGTTGAAGAACTATCAGCTTCAGTTTCCTTTACTCTTTAGTCTGTTCTACCAGGGTTGTATCCAGGTACTTTTTTCTCTGGATCTGGAATACTTCAGATCAATTCCTGTACAAAATAGGCTCATATTTCCGGGTATTTTATTTATGCTGGATTAACAAACAATGACCATCGTAATCTCCCTACTCAACTACTTCTCTACTGGTTTATTTTCTCTTTTTTCCCCTTTCTTCTCTAGTCCTTAACTACTTATACTTTTATTCAGTAAACTTTTATTGAAACATCTACCTTGCCACAAAGAAGTCACAGGAAGTAGAGGCAGCTTTGCAAATAAAATGCAGTGTGATTAGTACTGTAATGGAGGTGTAAGTTCAAAGAGCTTCTCTCATAACCCAGAGGATATTCCCCAAAGTTCAGTCACTAAGGTGCCTTTCTTCCCTTCATTATTCTGCATCATTATTCTACATTCAATTCAGACAGCTTTTCTACTTTTAAGACTTTAACTAACATTAACTATGCTGATGAGACTTATTTTTGCCCCTCTTGATCACTGACACATCTCCTAAACTCCAAAGGAATAGCTTTGAATGTCAATTAGACTATTCCATTTGAGAGTTCCTCTGAAATATCGTGTGTAACATGTCTAAAATAGGGTTCATTTTCTTGAAATGAACTTACTGTATAATGTCTGCATTCCTTTCAGTGATGTTGACATACTTATAATTCTCCAGGGTTAAAAATCTTGGTTTTTACGGTGGGGGAGGGGTTTCTCCTTTTTTGTTTCCTCATTATGTAATTGATTTTTTTGTTAATTCTGCCTTTATAATATATAATTCTTATTAATTTAAACATAGCTTACATTCTTCCTTTAATGATTCCTTATTTATTATTATATTAGGTCTGAGTACCTCAGGCCAGATTTAAGGCCTTCTTTCAAGAGGATAGGCCCCTCTACTTTGAAGAATAATGCCCATTAAGATATATAACTTCTTAATGTGTTTAAAAAATTGTCACTGTGTCATATTAAATGTGTGCTACTAGTCTGCATTGAATACTTATCCACTTAAGTATAATTCCATTTATATATTCATTTATGTGTATACTTATCCATTTATATAGAACTATTTATATCATAAATGTCTGTTAGTGAAACATGATTGTTTCAGTGTGTCCTACTTGCTCAGGTCTGCTTCCTATCATGTCCTTATTCAAGTGAGGAAAGGAAAGTGGATGGAGTGATATGAAAAAAATCCATGTTTATCGATCTCTATTTTGCTGCTGTTTCCTTTTTCTTCTATTCATATTATTTTTATTTTTATCTTTTTAAAATAGCTCCTTATTTCCATGTGTATTGACATAACTTAGCTCTTTATACAGTATTGCCAGTTATTTTAAAAAGATGTGCAAGTGTTTTTCCCAAATACAATTTACAGCCTTCTTTTTTCTTCATAAGACTAGATAAGAATACCTGTCCTTGGCTGGGCACAGTGGCTCACACCTGTAATCTCAGCACTTTGGGAGGCTGAGGCAGGTGGATCTCGAGGTCAGGAGATCGAGACCATCCCGGCTAACACGGTGAAACCCTGTCTCTACTAAAAATACAGAAAAATTAGCCGGGCGTGGTGGCGGGTGCCTGTGGTCCCAGCTACTCAGGAGGCTGAGGCAGGAGAATGGTGTGAACCCGGGAGGTAGAGGTGAAACCCTGTCTCTACTAAAAATACAGAAAAATTAGCCGGGTGTGGTGGCGAGTGCCTGTGGTCCCAGCTACTCAGGAGGCTGAGGCAGGAGAACGGTGTGAACCCGGGAGGTAGAGCTTGCAGTAAGCTGAGATCGAGCCACTGCACTCTAGCCTGGGCGACAGAGCAAGACTCCGTCTCAAAAAAAAAAAAAAAGAATACCAGTCCTTGTAAACAGGGAGGACTGCTTTGCTGTTGATATGTGGCTACATGGCTATGATAGTTCAGTTTTTGCCTCTTCCCTATACGCCACCCTTTTGGTGTCAGGGAGACTTTTTTGTTGTTCATTGCTTTGTTTTTTGGAGACAGGGTCTTGCTCTGTTTCCCAGGCTGAAGTGCAGTGGCATGACCACAGCTCACTGCAGCCTTGACCTCTTGGGCTCAAGGGATTCTCCCACTTACAGCCTTCTGAGTAACTGGGACCACAGGTGTGTACCACCATGCCCAGCTAGTTATTTTATTTTTTGTAGAGATGAGATCTCGCCATGTTGCCAAAGCTGGTTTTAAACTCCTGGGCTCAAGCGATCCTCCCACCTCGGCCTCTCAAAGTATAAGGATTACAAGTGTGAGCCACAATGCTCTGTTTATTTTCAAGTTCACTTTTGTCCTCTTTGTTAATTTGTTGGGAAAGAAAGTGAGGAGTGGTGCTTTTCATCGGTTAGAGAGATTGACAGGTCCAGGCTTGCTCAACATTGAGTAAGAAAACCCACGGTGAACCCTGAAACGTCCGGACATAACTGCCTTAAGTCCGGAGATTCCTGTATCTCAAGAATGGGGCATCGGGCTGCCACGAAGCCTGGGATCCCATACTTGGGGAGGCCGAGATTTGGTGATCACGAGTCAGAGATCGGTGATTATCTCAACACGGTGAAATCCCTTGCCCTACTAAAAAGGAGGTAACAGGGCGGTGGATGCCCTGAAGACAAAGAGGCTGAGGCAGGAATGGCGTGAATTGGGAGGTGGAGCTTGTATGAGATGAGATCACACTGCATCTAAAGCCTGGTACAGAGCCAGACTTTGCTCAAAAAAAAAGAATAAAAATCTATTATAATTTTATGTCTTACAAAATCAGCAACTCTAAGGCTCAGAATTTATCTAACACTTTTTCCCCCCGAGAGCTCATTTTGTAGACATGATCTTATTCATTCTTGAGGAGCAGTCAGACATAAGTGTTATCGTCATCTCTGTTTCAGAGATAAGGAAACTGAGACTTACCTCAGCCTCATAGACTAAGAAAGGAAACGTTTGTAGACTCATAGGTTGCTGGTTATCCATTAAACTGTGAGAGACTACACTTAATTTTAAGCTTTTGATACATTTCTTTTTTTTTTTTTTTTTTTGAGACGGAGTCTCGCTCTGTTGCCCAGGCTGGAGTGCAGTGGCGCGATCTCAGCTTGCTGCAAGCTCCACCTCCTGGGTTTATGCCATTCTCTTGCCTCAGCCTCCCGAGTAGCTGGGACTACAGGCGCCCGCCACCTCGCCCGGCTAGTTTTTTGTATTTTTTAGTAGAGACGGGGTTTCACCATGTTAGCCAGGATGGTCTCGATCTTCTGACCTCGTGATCTGCCCGTCTTGGCCTCCCAAAGTGCTGGGATTACAGGCTTGAGCCACTGCGCCCGGCCAGCTTTTGATACATTCTAAACAGACTCTTGTTGCCAAATTTACCTAACACTTGGTAAGATTTTATAAAGGTTGGTTGAAGATCAAGACATGCTAAAACAAATAGATTTTTGTCTTTTTTTGCTTCCTTAATATTTCTTTACTCTTTTTCTTGTTACATTTATCTAATTGCACTTCACTATTGAGAACATGTTCAAGATTTGATGTGACAGAAGGGGATGGAAAGGACAGAAGTGGTTTTTTTTTTTTTTTTTTTTTTTTGAGACAGAATCTTGCTCTGTTTGCCCAGGCTGGAGTGCAGTGGTGCGATCTTGGCTCACTGCAAGCTCCGCCTCCTGAGTTCACGCCATTCTTCTGCCTCAGCCTCCCAAGTAGCTGGGACTACAGGCACCCGCCACCACACCCAGCTAATTTTTTTTTTTTTTTGTATTTTTAGTAGAGACAGAGTTTCACCAGAGAGCCAGGATGGTCTTGATATCCTGACCTCGTGATCCGCCCGCCCCAGCCTCCCAAAGTGCTGGGATTACAGGCGTGAGCCACTGTGCCCGGCCGACAGAAGTGGTTTTTACCAACCCTGACATAATCCTTTTCCTTTTCAACTTGGATAGATAGAACAGGAGAAAAGGATAGCTCTTATTATTAGAGATCCTGGGAGCTGGCTCATGCTCTGGCTGAGTGGTACATAACTGCTTTTATTCAGCAGCCCATGAGAGCTAACCTGCCTTGTACCTGGCTGGCTTAAAATGCTTGAACTTTTACAATTCCTCATTGAGTAATCAGCTGGGCACTTATTGTTCCAACTCTGTCCTTCCGGGTTACCACACATCTTTAGTTTTCTCAGCTGGGGACACAAGGAGAGTTGTCTCCCTGTAGTGGTATAGTGGAATTTGGCTGGAATGGGAAGAGGGGATATTGTATTTTTTCTTGAGTAGACTTTATGGCTAGCCATTTAATACATTCTGAAAAATGGTCAGATGATATCACATACAAAAATTACCTCAAAATGTATCAAAGAACTAAAACTATAAAACTGTTAGAAAAGAAAGAAAGATTTAAATCTTCATAACCTTGGATTAGGCAATGTTTTTTTGGATATGACATTTAAAGCACAAGCAACCAAAGGAAAAGTAGAGAAATTGGACTTAATCAGTATTAAAAACTCTTATGCTTCAAAAGATGATATTAAGAAAGTGAAAAGAGGCCGGGCGCGGTGGCTCAAGCCTGTAATCCCAGCACTTTGGGAGGCCGAGGCGGGTGGATCACGAGGTCAGGAGATCGAGACCATCCTGGCTAACATGGTGAAACCCCGTCTCTACTAAAAATACAAAAAAAAAAATAGCCGGGCGAGGTGGCGGGCGCCTGTAGTCCCAGCTACTCGGAGGCTGAGGCCGGAGAATGGCGTGAACCCAGGAGGCGGAGCTTGCAGTGAGCCGAGATCGCGCCACTGCACTCCAGCCTGGGCGACACAGCGAGACTCCGTCTCAAAAAAAAAAAAAAAAAAAGAAAGTGAAAAGATCAATTATACCTAAAAAAAAAAAAAAAAACTGGAAAATAAAGGTCTCTAGTTCCAAAACTTAGAAAAAAAAGGTGAAAAAATAATCCACAGATAAGAAAAGTCTAGTATCCAGTGTACATAAAGAACTTATACAACAACAATTAAAGGACAAATAGCAAAATTCATATGGTAAAGCCCCAACCCCCAAAGTGATAGTATTTGGAGATGGGGCCTTTGGGAGGTAAGTGGGGTTAGATCATGAGGGTTGGGCCTTCATGAGATTAGTGGTTTTATAAGAAGAGGAAGGGAGAGAGAGATTATTCTCTTTTTCCCTCTCCCTCCCTTGTATCCACTGAGGAAAGGCCATGTGAGCACACAATGAGAAGGCAGCTGTCTAAAAGCCAGGAAGACAGCCCTCATCAGGAACCAAATGAACTGGCACCTTGATCTTGGACTTCCCAGTCTTCACAATTGTGAGAAATAAATTTCTCTTTGTTTAAGCTACCTAGTGTATGGCAGAGTTGAGTAGTTGTGACAGTTGCAGCAGAAAGTATATGGCTCATAACATGAAAAATATTTACTAGCTGACCCTTTACCGAAAAAGTTTGCCAGCCCCTGATCTATGCCAATGAAAGCTGTATCTGAAACTGAGCACCTTCAATAATCAACCAGCAGTTACTGAGTATCTTCCATGCTGTTAGGTTCAGTGGAACCATTGTATAATCTAGATAAGACTTGGGTGAAACAGGAAACACGACATTATATGTAGCAGCATTGTGTGTGACATAATAAAAACTTAAGTTGTACCAAACATACATTTAGAAAATAAGACAGGCTGGGCGCAGTGGCTCACGCCTGTAATCCCAGCACTTTGGGAGGCCAAGGTGGGAGGATCACCTGAGGTCAGGAGTTTGAGACCAGCCTGACCAACATGGAGAAACCCTGTCTCTACTAAAAATACAAAAAATTAGCTGGGTGTGGTGGTGCATGCCTGTAATCCCAGCTACTTGGGAGGCTGAGGCAGGAGAATGGCTGGAACCCAGGAGGTGGAGGTTGCAGTGAGCCAAGATCGCACCACTGTACTCCAGCCTGGTGACAGAGCAAGACTCTGTCTCAAAAAAAAAAAAAAAAGATCAGCCGGGTGTTGTGGCAGGCATCCATAACCCCACCTACTTAGGAAGCTGAGGCAGGAGAATCGCTTGAACCCAGGAGGTGGAGGTTGCAGAGAGCCGAGATCGCACCACAGCACTCCAGCCTGGGCAAGACTCTGTCTCAAACGGGGGAAAAAAAGAGGCTGAGAAATTTAGAGGAACAGCATATGACTGTAACATTTAGAACCATCCTGGTTAGCCACTTACTAGCTTTGTCATTATGGGCAAGTTACATAACCTCCTTGTGCCTCAGTTTTCTCATTTGTGAAGAGGGAATAATAACACTTCGCGTTGTTAGGAAGACTAAAATGAGAAAATTTATTTTAAGTAATTCCTGTAGTGCCTGGAACGTAGAGGATACTGAAGGCTTCTGTTTATGTTTTTGACTGCTTCATCTCCCTTCCCCATATCTTCAGCCTCAATCTGTCCCCTAAGCATCAAATCCATTCTCCATACAGCAATCAGAGTAATTAAAAAATATAAAAGTAGATTGCATCATTCCCCTTCTTAAAACTCAATACTTAGCATTGAAATTGAAAAATCTACACCTCATCATAAACTGCAAGACTGAATGATCTGGCTCATTGCTGCCTCTCCAAACATTATATATTAAACTATTATTTCCTCAACTCACTTGTACTCCAGCCACATTGGACTAGTTTCTGTTCCTTGACACACACAAAGCCCTTTCTCTTCTTTGAGGCTTTGTACTTGTTCTCTTTACTTGGGATGTTTCTCCCCTAGTTTTTTGTGTGACTGGTTGGTCCACTTGCCCTTCTATATTTCAGCTTAAATGTCCTCTCTTCCGGGAGGCCTTCCGTGACAACCCTACCTAAGTAGTTTACCTCATTACTAGGCTTATTTCTTTTATAGCACCTATCATACTCTTCAGGAATTTTTTTTTGTGGGGGAGGGTGTATTTGTTTGTTTATTCTTTCCTAATTAGAATGTAAGCTCCAGCCGGGCCCAGTGGCTCATGCCTGTAATCTCAGCACTTTGGAAGGTCGAGGTGGGTGAACAGCCTGAGGTCAGGAGTTTGAGACCAGGCTGGCCATCATGGTGAAACCCTGTCTCTACCAAAAATTAGCCAGGCGAGGTGGTGGGCGCCTGTGATCCCAGCTATTCGGGAGGCTGAGGCAGAAGAATCGCTTGAACCTGGGAGGTGGAGGTTGCACTGAGCCAAGATTCGCCACTGCATTCCAGTTTGGGCGACAGAATGAGACTCCATCTCAAAAAAAAAAGAAAAGAAAAGGAAAAATGTTAGCTCCATGAGGAAAGGAATATAGTTTGTCTTAATCACTTCTATATTTCCAGAGCCCAGCACAATGTCTGGCATATAGCAGGTGTTTAATAAATACAAGGCATACTTCATTTTATTTGTTTATTTTTTTTGAGACGGCATCTCGCTCTTGTTGCCCAGGCTGGAGTGCAATGTCATGGTTTGGCTCACTGCAACCTCCGCCTCCCAGACTCAAGCAATTCTCCTGCCTCAGCCTCCCAAGTAGCTAGGATTACAGGCGCCCGCCACCACACCCAGCTAATTTTTATATTTTTAGTAGAGATGGGGTTTCACCATGTTGGCCAGGCTGGTCTCAAACTCCTGACCTCAGGTGGTCCTCCCACCTTGGCCTCCCAAAGTGTTGGGACTACAGGTGTGAACCACCATGCCCAGCCCCTAGTCATGCTTTCAAAGAGGTATTTGCCTAGCCCACCCTGGGAGACTGCGAGCCTGTGGTGGTTGCCCATCTTCTTGATGAGTCTCACTTCTTCATCTAGGAAGTGGCTCTCCAGGAAGTCACCAAGATGGGGGTCTGTGTAGGCAGAACCTAGGGCATGAAAATCCAAACGGGCCTTGTTCAGGTTTTTCTACATGGCTGTGTTGGATTCCATGGCATCCAGGGTTTTACCCTACTCATCTTGAGATGGCTTATGAATGTCCTGGAATAGAATGTGGCTGCCATGCTGGCTTTGCAACTTCAAGAGATGCTCTGCACCCTTACACTTCTCAGCCAATTTGTGGAAGAAGTGGCTCACGCCTTCTAGAGCCACATCATTGCGGTCAAAATAGAAGCCCAGAATGAGAGAGATGTAGGAGGCCTACAGATACAAATTGACCAGGTGATTGACAGCTGCCTCCAACTCGATGAAATAATTCTGATAAGTCTAGTTGGCAAGAAGGAGCTAACCACAAAAACAGTGTTGGCTGGTCCCAGAAGCAGGAGATGGCCGAGAAGATGATCCTAGAGGTTGCAAGTGGAGAGGAGATTGGAGGGCAGTTGGAGGCCGGAAGAGAGGGAGTCCCTGGGTTTGTTCCATCCAAGTACTATTGAAGCAAGAGACAGATGTGTGGGACTGCCAAATGCACTGCCGGAACATGCATGAATAGCCCATGGTTCAAGGAGTAATTTCAACTTTAAAGACTTATTATTTAATAAATACATTTTATAAGACTATAGCTGCCATAGATAGTGTGTAGAGTCAATTGAAAACCTGGAAAGGAGTCACCATTCTAGATGTCATTAAGAGCATTTGTCATTCATGGGAGGAGGTCGAAACATCAACATTAACAGGAGTTTGGAAGAAGTTGATTCCAACCCTTATGGATGACTTTGAGCCAGTAAGTGGTATTTTTTTTTTTTTTTAAGAATTTCATTTTCCAACTGTTTCTTGCTAGTATTTGAAATACAATTGATGTTTATATATTTTTCAAGCTTGCTAAACTAGCCTGGGAAACATAGCAAGGCCCATATCTACAAAACATTTCTAAAAGTTAGTTGGGCATGGTGCTGCATGCCTATAGTCCTAGCTACTCAGGAGGCTGAATCAGGAGGATTGATTGAACCCAGGAGTTGGAGGGTGCAGTGAGCTATAATTTTGCCACTGCACTCCAGCCTGGGAGACAGAGCAAGACCCTATCTCAAAAAATAAAAATCTTGGCCAGGCACCGTGGCTCATGCCTATAATCTCAGCACTTTAGGAGGCTGAGGCGGGCAGATCATCTGAGGTCAGGAGTTTGAGACCAGCCTTGCCAACATGGTGGAACCCTGTCTGTACTAAAAAATAGAAAAATAGCTGGGTGTGGTGTTGCATGCCTGTCTTCCCAGTTACTCCAAAGGCTAAGGCAGCAGAATCAGTTGAGCCTGGGAGGTGGAGGTTGCAGTGAGCCAAGATCATGCCACTGCACTCCAGCCTGTATTGTTGGATTTGATTTGCCATAATTTTATTAAGAATTTTTGCATCTGTGTTCACAAAGGATATGTGTAATTTTCTTTTCTTGTAATGTTTTTGTCTCGTTTTGGTACAAGTAATGTTGGCCTCATAGAATTACTTTGGACATATTCTCTGTTCTTCAATTGCCTAGAAGAGTTTGTAGAAGATATTATTTCTTCCTTAAATATTTGGTACAATTTCTTCCTTAAATATTTGGTGCAAATCATCCAGGAAGCCATCTGGGCCTGGTTTTTTCCTTCCTGGGAAATATTTTAACTACAAATTCAATTTCTTTAATAATTATACGGTCGGTCTCTCTTTTTGAGACATGGTCTCTGTCGTCCAGGCTCGAGTACAGTGGGGCGATTTCAGCTTGTTGCAGCTTTGACCTCCCTGGCTCAAGCGATCCTCCTGCCTCAGACTCAGGATTATACAGGCATGCACCACCATACCTGGTTTGTATTTTTTGTAGAGACAGAGTCTCACTGTGTTGCCCAGGCTGGTCTGGAACTCCTGGACTCAAGTGATTCGCTTGCTTCAGCCTCCTAAAGTGCTGGGATTATAGGTGTGTGCCTCTGCACCTGGCTTCTTTTTTTCCTTGGTAAGCATGGGTAATTTGTGTCAAGGAATTTGTCCATTTTATCTAAGTTACTGAGTTTATTGACATAAAATTGTTCATAATTTTCCTTGCTATCTTTCTAATGTTTGTAGAATCTCTAGGAATATCTCCTTTCTTACTCCTGGTATTGGTTATTTATGTCTTCTCTTTTATTTTCCTTGATTAGTCTGGCTAGAACCAGGTTCTTCCTGTTGTTTTCTATTTCATTCATTTACACTCTGATCTTTTATTCTTTCTTTTGCTTGTTTGGGGTCTTATTTGCTCTTCTGTTTCTGGTTTTATAAAGTGAAAGCCGCAATCATTGATTAGCGACAATTCTTTTCTACACTGAAGTCATAATGACATTTTATCTAATTTATTTTTTCTTTTTTTTTGACACAGAGTCTCGCTCTGTTGCTCAGGCTGGAGTGCAATGGTGCGATCTCAGTTCACTGCAACCTCTGCCTCCCAGGTTCAAGCGATTCTCCTGCCTCAGCCTCCCGAGTAGCTGGGATTACAGGCCCCCACCACCAAGCCCAGCTATTTTTAATATTTTTAGTAGAGACGGGGTTTCACCATGTTGGCCAGGCTGGTCTCGAACTCCTGACCTCAGGTGATCCACCTGCCTTAGCCTCCCAAATTGCTGGGATTATAGGTGTGAGCCACCATTCCCAGCCTATATAATTTCTTTAATAGTGCTAAAGTTTTAAAATTATATTTATTATTACATCTAGTGAATCTGGAGTTTATTTTTGTTTTGCTTTGCTAACCAGCTGACTTCATAATGGAGTTTATTTTTATTTATGATGTAAGTTAGGAATCTAAAATACTTTTCCAAACAGATTGCTACTTGTCCCAACTCAGTTTATTATTGAATAGTACTCTACCCAGTAATTTATATTATTATTCTGTCATATACTAAGATTCTATATATGTTTGGGTCTGTTTCTGGGTAATCTAGTATTTATCTCTGTGCCTGGGCCAGTATTGTAGAGTTTTATTTCCTAAAGCTTTAGAATAAATCTTGCTATATGATAGGGCAAATATCTCTTTGTTTTTCTTTTTCAGAATAGTCTTTGGTGTTTTTTTTGTGTTTTTTTTGATAGAGTCTCACTTTGTCGCCCAGGATGGAGTGCAGTGGGCGATCTCCACTCACTGCAAGCTCCGCCTCCCGGGTTCACTCCATTCTGCTGCCTCAGCCTCCCGAGTAACTGGGACTTACCAGGCGCCTGCCACCACGCCTGGCTAATTTTTTTTTTTTTTTTTTGGATTTTTAGTAGAGACAGGGTTTCACTGTGTTAGCCAGGTTAGTCTCGATATGCTGACCTCATGATCCGCCCACCTCGGCCTCCCAAAATGCTGGGATTACAGGCATGAGTCACCGCGCCTGGCCTCGTCTTTGGTTTTTAAAACCTTTACTCTTGCCTATGAGTTTTATAATTAGCTAAGTTCCAGGCTGGGCATGGGGACTCACGCCTGTAATCCCAGTGCTTTGGGAGGCCAAGGCCGGCAGATCACAGGAGGTGGGAGTTAGTGACCAGCCTGGCTAACATAGTGAAACCCCGTCTCTACTAAAAATACAAAAATTAGCCGGATGTAGAGACGCATGCCTGTAATCCCAGCTACTCCGGAAGCTGAAGTGAGAGAATCACTTGAACCCAGGAGTCAGAGGTTTCAGTGAGCCGAGATCGTGCCAATGCACTCTTGTCTGGGTGACAGAGTGAGACTCCGTCTCAAAAAAAAAAAAAAAATCCACAAAAAATCTTGTGATTTTGATTGCTATTAAATGGAATTATAGATTAATTTGGCGGCTATGAACATTTTTAGCATTGTTTTTGTGAGATGATATAGCTTGTCGTTTATTTAGATTTTCTTTTTTTTTTTTTTTTTCCGAGACGGAGTCTCGCTCTGTCGCCCGGGCTGGAGTGCAGTGGCCGGATCTCAGCTCACTGCAAGCTCCGCCTCCCAGGTTTACGCCATTCTCCTGCCTCAGCCTCCCGAGTAGCTGGGACTACAGGCGCCTGCCACCTCGCCCGGCTAGTTTTTTGTATTTTTTAGTAGAGACGGGGTTTCACCGTGTTAGCCAGGATGGTCTCGATCTCCTGACCTCGTGATCCACCCGTCTCGGCCTCCCAAAGTGCTAGGATTACAGGCTTGAGCCACTGCGCCCGGCCCATTTTTTATTTAGATTTTCTTTTAAAAAATGTTATTTAATTTTAGTTGTCACAATTAAGAGATAGGCACTATAATCCCCAGTATATAGATTCTATAGGAGAATAAGGGGCTCAACCAAGAGCAAATGGCTATAAGCCAAAGTCTGCCTGACTTTAGAGACCATTTTGCCAGATATTATTTGTTCAAAATATTGTCTCCTCTTCTTCTGGGAGAATTATACTTTTTGCCCTGTCAGTATAAGGCTGGGTCATGTAACTTGCCAGGGCCAATGAAATGTGAGTGGAAGTGACGTGTCGCCCTCCAGGAGAAGCTTTAAGAGTCTATGTGTATTTTGCTGGTAGCTTCTTTTCCTTTGCCATAAGGCTAGAATGTCTCAAATGAGGGGATATTTCTTTAGCCGGAGTCTTGCTTGGGTGTGGCTCTTGTTGGCTTTGAGTTCACTTATGGTTCTGCAACCTCTTAACTGGCTTCTGGAGTTCTCACAAAAGATAATTTGATATTGCTGTTGAGTTGGTTTTTCTGTAGGGGAAATGAGGGCCTGGGGCTTCCTATCCCACCATCTTGCTATGTCATTCCTATTTAGATCTTTTACGTGAACACTTTAAAATTCTTTTCATAATGGTCTTAGATATCTTTTGTTATATTTATTTCTATAGTCTTATAGTTTTTGTTGCTATTATGAATGGTATTCATTTTTTTCAACCCTACTTAATTAATCCCTCATTAATTTGGATAATTTATCTGTGGATTCTTTTGGATCCTTTATATGGGCCCTCAAAGCATCTCTAAATTATGACAACTCCATCTTTTCCTTTTCAATCCTTATATTGCTTACCTTTTTTTTTGAGACAGAGTCTCACTCTGTTACCCAGGCTGGAGTGCAGTGGCGTGATTTCGGCTCACTACAATCTCCGCCTCCCAGGTTCAAGTGATTCTCCCACCTCCGCCTCCTGAGTAGCTGAGACTACAGGCATGCAACACCATGCCCGGGTAACTTGTGTATTTTTAGTAGAGACAGGATTTCACCATGTTGGCCAGCCTGATCTCGAACTCCTGACCTCAAGTAATCTGCCTGCCTCGGCCTCCCAAACTGCTGGAACTACAGGAATGAACCACCATGCCTGGCATATGGCTTACTTCTTTTCCTTGTCATATTGTATTGGATAGAATAGTACTAGTATTAAATAGAATAGCAGGGGTAATATTAGGCATCTGTGTCTTGCTTTCCTTAAACAAGGAAGGATTATTTAAAAGTCTACCATTGGCCGGGACCAGTGGCTCATGCCTGTAATCGCAGCACTTTGGGAGGTCAAGATTGGAGGATCATTTGAGGCCAAGAGTTCGAGACCAGCCTGGTCAACACAGAAAGTCCTCATCTCTTAAAAAAAAAATTATTATTAAATATATTTGCAATAGTTTTTGTACCTGCTCCTGTTAAGTTTAGGAAATTCTTTTCTATTCCTAATTTGCCAGCAGTGTTTGTTATGAATAAGTGCTGTATTTCCTAAAATGCTTTTTCTAGGCCAGGCACAGTGGCTTATGCTAGTAATCCCAGCAGTTTGGGAGAGGATCACTTGACGCTGGTAGTACAAGACCAGCCTGGGCAGCATGGCAAGACCCAGTCTCTACAAAAAAATACAAAAATTAACTGAGTGTGGTGGTGTGCACCTGTAGTGTCCCAGCTTCTTGGGAGCCTGGGACAGAAGGATAGTTTGGCCCCAAGAGGTGGAGGCTGCACTGAGCCAGAATCATGCCCATCATGTTTTTTTTAATACTGTTGTAATCACAATATATATAATGTTGTCCTATGTCTTTTTTTACTTAACATAAGCATTTTTCATGTTATGACATAGTCTGCTAGTCACTATTTTAATGGCTAAATTATCCATCAAGATGTATCATAAATTAACCATTTTTCTATTAATAGACATTTAGATTTGTTCTTTTTTCCCCCCATTATTATGAATAGCAGGATAGCTATAGTGGCTAGGAGATTATACTGTGTGGTCTTGAGCAAGTTTTTGATCTTTTGAAAGCACCTACCTCATAAAATTGTTTTGAGGATTAAGTGAAGTAATATGTATAATGCATATAGCACAGTGGTTATTCTGAATACACGATTCTCAATAAGTGCTAATTAATATCACTGGAATGAATATCTTAATGCATATAGCCTTTTACTATATTGAAAATTTTAGGATTAATTTTCTGAGATAGAATTAACTTGATCAAAGTTTGTGTACATTTTTATGGCCCTGAAATTGCTTTGTAAAAAGTCATGGCAGCCAGGCGTGGTGGCTCATACCTGTAATCCCAGCACTTTGGGAGGCTGACATGAGCGGATCACTTGAGGTCAGGAGTTCAAGACCAGCCTACTAACATGGTGAAACCCTGTCTCTACTAAAAATACAAAAAAATAGCATGTAGTCCCAGCTACTCAGGAGACTGAGGCAAGGGAATCACTTGAATCTGGGAGGTGGAGGTTGCAGTGAGCCGAGATCGCACCACTGCACTCCAACCTGGGCATCAAAGCAAGACTCCATCCCCACAAAAAAAGTTGTGTCATGTAATGCTAACATTTGTAGTAAAGTTACCAACTTCACCGTACTTTGCTAGCATTGGGAATTTCAATTACTTAAAATATTTAAGCTAATTTACAAGTTAATGAGATGGTTAAAAGTTTTAATTATATTTATCTGAACCTTTTAATAAGTGTTTACCACCTCTATTTTCTGTTTTCTGAACTTTGTGTCCTTTCTTTTCTTTTCTTCTTTTCTTTTTCTTTTTTTTTTTTAAGAGACAGTCTCAAACTCCTGGGCTTAAGTGATTCTCCTGCCTCAGTCTCCCAAATTGCTGGGATTACAGGCTTGAGCCACTGCACCCAGCCTTCTCCACGTCTTTAGGGACAAACTTATAGGATGAAATTTAGGATGAATTCAGTCGTTAGCTTGATACCATGATGTACAAATCCCTGAATTTCAATTTCATTGTTACAATGCCATTGTTTCAAGATGCTCTGTTGGCTATGGAAAGATAGGTCATCTATCCCAGATACTCAGGGGGATCTTTTGAGCCCAAGAGGTCAAGGCTACAGTGAGCCGCGATCACAGCACTGCACTCTAGCCTGGGCAACAAAGTCAGACTGTCTCAAAAAATAAAATATAAAGTTTATATGGAAAGAAAAAGACCCAGAATAGCCAACTCAGTATTGAAGAATAAAGTCAGAGGACTGGCACCACCTGACTTCAAGACTAATAAAGCTACAGTAGTTAAGACACTGTGGTAGTGGCAAGAGAATAGGTAAATACTTTTTTTTTGCTCAATTTTGAGTATTTTTAAATATTCAAATACTTACATTTCCCTACCTTATGAGATTATTTTTGCGCTGAAAAGTTAGCTGTCAAGAAAAATTCAAGGAAAAAAATAGTCTTTTATATTCACTTATTTATTATTTCTGGTGCTCTTCATTTCTTCCTGTATAGCTGGGTTTCTATCTTCAGCCTGAAGAAAATCCTTTAGCAAATCTTCTAGCAACAGATTATTTCATTTTCTCTCTAAAAATGCCTTTACCTTAACCTCATTTTAAAGGATATTGCACTGGAATATCTGGCTTGATAGTTTTCTCCTTTTTAACATTTTGAAAGATATTGTCAATTGTCTTCTGTGCTTTATTTATTTATTTATTTATTTATTTATATATTTTTGGAGACAGGGTCTCACTCTCTCACCCAGGCTGGAGTACAGTGGTGCAATCTCGGCTCACTGCAACCTCTGCCTCCCGGGTTCAAACCATTCTTGTGCCTCAGCCTCCCGAGTAGCACTGGGATTACAGACATGCACCACCACACTTGGCTAATTTTTATATTTTTAATAGAGACAGGGTTTTGCCATGTTGACCAGGCTGGTCTTGTACTCATGGCCTCAAGCGATCCACCTACTTTGGCCTCCTGAAGTGCTGGGATTATAGGCGTGAGCCACCGCGCCTGGACCTGGCCTTTATTATTTAGGGTAAGAAGTCAGCTGTGATTCATATTATCCCTCCACTGTATATAATGTGTGCTTTTCCTCTGGCTTCTTTCAATATCTTTATCTTTGGTTTTTATCGTTTTGACTATTCTATACCTAGATGTGATTTTCTTCGCATTTATTCTCCTTGGGGTTTGCTGAGCTTTTCACATCTTAATATTCTTCGGCCGGGTGCGGTGGCTCAAGCCTGTAATCCCAGCACTTTGGGAGGCCGAGACGGGCGGATCACGAGGTCAGGAGATCGAGACCATCCTGGCTAACACGGTGAAACCCCGTCTCTACTGAAAAATACAAAAAAAACTAGCCGGGCGTGGTGGCGGGCGCCTGTAGTCCCAGCTACTCGGGAGGCTGAGGCAGGAGAATGGCGTGGGCCCGGGAGGCGGAGCTTGCAGTGAGCCGAGATCCGGCCACTGCACTCCAGCCTGGGCGACAGAGGGAGACTCCGTCTCAAAAAAAAAAAAAAAAAAAATTTTAGGGAATTTTGTCCATGGTTTCTCGATGTTTTTCTTGTCCTTTTCTCATTTTATTCTCCTATCCTCCTTCTAGGACTCCCATTACACATATTTTAGACTGGCTGATATTTTCCTACAGGTTTCTAAGACTTTATTCATTTTTCTTCAGTCTTTTTTTCTTTATTCTCCAGATTGGATAGTTTTTGTTATTTGTCTTCAGTGATTTTGCTGACTCTTCTGTCACCTCTAATCTGCTATTAAACCTATCCAGTGAATTCTTCATTTCAATGATTTAACTTTTCAGTTATAGAATTTCTTTTTGGTTCTTTTTGTATAGTGTAAATTTATCTGCTGACATTTCCTCTCAGTTCACTCATTAAGGCTGCCTTTTAAGCCTTTGAACATATTTATAATAGATTCTTTAAAGTCTTTCCTAAATGTAATATCTGTACCATATCAGGTTCTGTTTCTTTTCTTTTTTCAGAGACAGGGTCTCACTCTGTCAGCAGGCTGAAAAGTGCAGTGGCACAGTCATAGCTCCTGCAGCCTACAACTCTTGGGCTCAAGTGATCCTTCCACCTCAGCCTCTTGAGTAGCTAGGACCACAGGCATGTACCACCGCACCCAGCTAATTTTTAATTTTTTTTGTAGAGACAAGAGTCTTGCCATGTTGCCTAGCTAGTCTCAAATTCCTGGCCTCAAGCGATCCTCCTGCCTTGGCCCCCCAAGTGCTAGGATTATAGGCATGAACCTGGCCCTCAGGTTCTGTTTCTATTAGTTGCTTTTTTTTCCCCCTTCACTGTGGGTTATCATTTCCTATTTCTTTGCATATTTAGTAAATTTTTTATACTGGACAATATGATCATATTCTATACTATGTTATCTATCTCTGGAGAGTATTAATTTTTGTTCTAGTAGGCTATGCACCTTGACCTTGTGCAGGCTTGTTTTTATGCATTTTAAAGGGTAGGTTTGTAGAAAGCAATGTATTTTTCAAACTCTTCTAATTTGATACCATTTAGCCTCCAAACTCTGTCTCCTCTGTGGATTTTGTCAAGGCATGGCCTTAGACTTTTTTCGGGTGGGTCTAGAGCAGACTTTCATCTACAGTATGGTTTTCATTACTAGAGCATTATCTGTGGGGCATGTCAGCTAGACACTAGCAGTTTTAACAAGGTCTCCCCATTTCTAGCTACGCCTGAAGGCCAACATTTTTCAGCACTGGAAAATCTTACTAGTATCTTGTGACATTCTCAACTCCATAGCACCTGCTCTTTTGGGGAATCATATGTAGTCTCACTCTCTGCATGGATAGTCCAGACCTTGGCCAAGGACTCATGGGGAGCTCGTACACATACTTTAGTACCCGACTCTGTGCAGCTCCCTCTTCTCCAGTGCCCTGCCCTGCAGATTCCAGGTACTTTCACAACTCCAAAATCTATTCTCTGCCTCCTCAGCTTAGTGGGACCACTGTCCTCTGCTTGGGTTCCATGTTCCGGTTCTGTAGATAGGAAAATTTCCCCAGGCAGACACCCAGGGCAATCACAGGACTAACCTGGTGACTTTCCCTTCTCTCAAGGGATTGTAACCTTGTGCTGTCTGTTGTCCAATGCCTGAAAACAATTGTCTCATATATTTTATCCAATTTTATAGTAGTTTTTGGTTTGAGGGCTCATTTGGTTATTTCATTAATGCTGGGAGGAGAAACCCCAGTACGTGGTTTTGCTATGTGTTCATAATGTCATCTGATTGAAAATTTTCTATCTATTTCATCTTTAACAGTTGAAGACCTATGTGAAGAGGTAGCTTGATACTGATAATAATCTCTCATTCTTTCTCCTTGTCCCCACATGATCTCAGCAAAAACGTAAACTCATGTTTAAATGGACATGGTGGTTTATTTAGTGGTTATTTGAGTGAGGACTTGTAGTTGGTAAACATTTTAAGTCTCTCATTTTGTAATGGTAGTTTGGCTCTCTTAAAAGTTCACATTTGGCTGGGTGAGGTGGCTCATGCCTATAATCCCAGCACTCTGGGAGGCTGAGGCAGGAAGATCTCTCGAGACCAGCCTGGCAACATAGTGAGACCCTGTATCTACAAAAAATTACAAAAATTTCCCTAAGCAGTTTAATATAAAGAAAAAAAATTAGCTGGGCATTGTGTACACCTGTAGTTCTAGTGAGACGGCAGGCTGAGGCAGGAGGGTCCTTTGATCCCAGGAGTTGGAGGCTGCAGTGAGCTATGATCACACCACTGCACATAGCCTGGGCCACACAACATGATCCTGTCTTGGATAGACAGATGATTGATTGATTGATTGATAGATAGATAGATAGATAGATAGATAGATAAAGTAAAAGAGTCCAGATTCAAAGTTATTTCAGATCTTTGAAGATAGTACTGGATTATCTTCTGGCATTTAGCATTGCTAACTCATGGGGTGTTTTTGCTATTTAATTTTTTTTTTGGTAGCTTGTAGGGTTTTCTGCGTATCCTTGTTATTTTGGATTTCATTGTGATGTGTTAACTATGTAGCTGTTTAAATTTTTGCTTTTGCCTTGTTTTTTAGAAATTTATCATGCTTGAAGTTTGGTAAGATTGTTCAAATAGCACTTATATCTGTCTTTGTTTTATATTTCTCAGTCATTACTTCTTCTGGATCTATTTTTAATATCTCTTGCCTTTTTTTCTTTTAATTGATATAAAATTCATATAAACACAACCATTTTAAAGTATACAATTTAGTGGTTTTTATTATATTTTCGGCGTTGTATAACTAATATTTTTTTTTGGCAGGGTCTCACTCTGTCACCCAGGTAGGAGTGCAGTGGCTTGATTATGGTTCACTGCAGCCTTGACCTCCTGGGCTGAGTTAATCCTCCCACTTCAGCCCTCCGAATAGTTGGGACTAGAGCTGTGCACCACCACACCTAGTTAATTTTTTGGTATTTTTTATAGAGATGGGGTTTCACCACATTGGCCAGGGTAGTCTCAAACTCCTGGGCTCAAGTGATCCTCCCGCCTTGGCCTCCCAAAGTGCTGGGACTATAGGCATCAGCCACTGCTTCTTGCCTGTATAACTATTATCACTATCCAATTCCAGTACATTTTCATTCTGAAAAAGAAACCGTGTACTCATTAGCAGTCGCTCTGCTTACTTTCATTCTCTATGCCTTGGCAAACACTAATCTACTTTCTGTCTCTGTCGATTTGCTTATTTTGGACATCTCATATAAATGGAATCATACAATATGTAGCATTTTGTGTGTGGGTTCTTTAAGTATTATGTTTTCAAGGTTTATCCATGTTGTTTCATGTCACAGTATTTCATTTCTTTTTATGGCTGAATACTCCCCATTTGGTTAAGCCATTCATCATTTGATGGACATTTGGGTTGTTTCTACTTTTAGCTATTATGAGTAATCTTGCTATGAGCATTCATGTACTAACTTTTCTTTTAAATTTGCTCTTTTACTGTGTCCAATCTAGCCATCCATACAGTTTTAATTTCAAATACTGAATCTTTAATTTCTAAGATTTCCTTTCTCTTTTTCTTTTCTTTTCTTTTTTTTTTTTTTTTTTTTTTTGAGAGTCTTGCTCTGTTACCCAGGCTGGAGTGCAATGGCGCAATCTCAGCTCACTGCAACCTCCACCTCCCAGGTTCTAGCAATGCTCCTGCCTCAGCCTCCCAAGTAGCTGGGATTACAGGTGCCTGCCACCATGCCTGGCTAATTTTTAAAATATTTTTAGTAGAGACGGAGTTTCACCATGTTGTCCAGGCTGGTCTCGAACTCCTGACCTCAGGTAATCCACCAGCCTCAGCCTCTCAAAGTGCTGGAATTACAGGCAAGAGCCACCGTGCCTGGCCAATTTCTAAGATTTCCTTTTTTTTTTTTTTTTTGAGACAGAGTCTCGATCTGTCACCGAGGCTGGGGTGCAGTGGCGCAATCTCAGCTCACTGCAAGCTCCGCCTCCCGGGTTCATGCCATTCTTCTGCCCCCACCTCCTGAGTAGCTGGGATTATAGGCACCCGCCAGTAGTCCCTAAGATCCGGATCTTAGGCGGATCACCTAGAGGCATGGTGGTGCATGCCTCTAATCCCAGCTACTTGGGTGGCTGAGGCATAAGCATATCTTGAACCCAGGAGGTAGAGGTTGCAGTGAGCCAAGATAGCACCATTGCACTCCAGCCTGGGTGACAGTGTAAGACTCTGACTCAAAAAAAAAAAAAAAAAAGTTCATGCCTGAGAGTCATTCTTGAATTTTTCAGCCTTCAGCTCTAAGTTAGTTCATGTACTAGACTTGTGTTTATTACATAATGAGTTGATTAATTAAAAAATACAAGAATATCAGAACTATCAATTCTGAAGCTTTCAGGCATTAAACGTGACCTTGTGGAAATTAACAGAAAATAAAAATTGATTTAGCAAATGTAAAATATTGAAAAGATGAGGTTAAATGTCCTAATCTCATAAAGTAATTCTAAATGTTCAAGCAATTTGCTGATGCATAGCCATTTCCAGTCATATTTTAAATCTTGTAGATAATCTTTTCATTAGAGAAAAGCCTTCTTGTCTCACCAGTTTAATAAACAAATCCAGAAATCCTTGTTCTTACCCACACTGCTTGTTTGACTTTGTTGCCATTTCTTCTCACACAGAAATACAGTCCATACTGCCGGGAATCTCTGCAAAGCTGACTTGGACTTCAGAGGAAGGCAGCTATCCTCAGGACATGACAGGGGTAACACCCTTCCAGATGACTTTTGAGGCAGGTTTTGTTGTGGTCTTATAAATTACTAATGATTTTATTCTTATTTTTCTGCAAACCTAATAACAGGAAAGAAAAGCCTAGGTCCCTCAAAGTTCCAAGCTGAAATGAAATAAGGCATTGGTTCCCAAACTTGCCTGTGTGGACATTAGATCACCTAGGCACTCCCAAAATACTGTGGTCTGTGTCCCACTCTGAGTGATTGTGATTTAATTGGTCTGGGTGTTGTACTTACTAGCCTTCTTGGGCTGCGATAACAAAATACCACAGAATAGATGGCTTAAGCAATAGAGATTTATTTTCTCACAGTTCTGGAGGCTAGACGTCCAAGATCAAGGTGCTGTCAGGGCTGGCTTCTGGTGAGGCCTCTTTTCCTGGCTTGTAGACTACTGCCTTGTTACTGTGTCCTTACATGGCTTTTTTTCTGCGTGTGCATGAAAAGAAAGAGATCTCTAATGTCTCTTTATTTTTATTGAAATTTTTTTTGGTAGAGATGTGGTCTCGCTATGTCGCACAGGCTGGAGTGCAGTGGCTATTCACAGGTACAGTCATCGCACACTACAGACTTGAAGTCCTGAGCTTAAGTGATCTTCCTGCCTCAGCCTGCAGAGTAACTGGTAGCTGGGACTACAGGTGGGAACTACTGGCACCTGGCTCTGGTGTATCTTTTTATAAGGACACCAGTCCTATTAAGACCTGGGGTCAGGGCCCTACCCTTATGGCCTCATTTAATCTTAATAACCTCCTGAGGGCCCTACCTTCAAACACAGTCACTTTGAGGGTTAGGACTTCAGCATATGGATTTTGAGGGACACAATTCCGTCCATAACAGGTATGCCCTAGGCTTTGGAACATTTTTTAGATCCCAGGTGATTCCTCTTTTTTTTTTTTTTTTTTTTTTTGAGACGGAGTCTCACTCTGTCGCCCAGGCTGGAGTGCAGTGGCCAGATCTCGGCTCACTGCAAGCTCCGTCTCCCGGGTTCACACCGTTCTCCTGCCTCAGCCTCCCGAGTAGCTGGGACTACAGGCGCCCGCCACCTCGCCCGGCTAGTTTTTTGTATTTTTTAGTAGAGATGGGGTTTCACCGTGTTAGCCAGGATGGTCTCGATCTCCTGACCTGGTGATCCACCCGTCTCGGCCTCCCAAAGTGCTGGGATTACAGGCTTGAGCCACCGCGCCTGGCTGATCCCAGGTGATTCCTAATATGCAGATGAATTTGAGAACCACTGAAATAAGCCTTTATTTGAATTTGGATCTCCTGATAAAGAAAATAAAAAGTGACTCCTGGTGCAGATCCTACTTGGATACATTTTTATTAGTTTGGTTTAGAGATCTCTTTATCGACTTATTTGTAGTCCAGATTTATGAGGGTGATAATTCACTCTCCATTCCCTTTAACAGTTCTCTCATCTCCTATTTTCTTTCCTTGGAGTTGGTGGAGACATAATGAATTAGAGTGCTATAAACATTCTCCTAGAAGCCCTTGGGCAACCTTTCTCCATGTTTGAATAATGATATGCTCATTCTGAAAGGAATGGGTATGGTATCAGGACAACAGATATCCCTAGCTGTGCCTTATCTTCTTTAGGAGAATGGAGGGTAAACAATCTGGAGCAATTAATGATTAGTGAGCTCTGAAACTATTCATGTCAAGTAGCAATAAAATGGTGATTCCAGTGAACCAAAAAGGGCAATTCTAGGAAATGAGGTTCTGTGTTTCAGTCAGCCTGAACAAGCAGTAATTTGTATACATAACATTTAGATACATTGTTTAAGCATCCTGACAAGTCTATGAAGTGGGTTGGATGAGGATTATCACGCCATTTTACAGATCAGAAAGTTGAGATTCAAAGAACTTGACTGACTCTCCCAGTGTCATACAACAGTTAAGTGGCAGAATTAGAACTTGAACCAAAGTCTGACTCATATAGATCAGGGCTATTTCAATATTTACTTATTCATCCAGACACGTGTGTTTGTTCAAGTCAGTGTCAGTGAGCTAGATACTATCTGTAGGTACATTGTCTTAAGATATGTTACTTGATCCCAAGGAACTTGGAATATAAATAGAAAGATCAAGAAGTAAACACATAATTACAATACGGTGTGATTCCCAGGATGGATGATAGAAGTGAGCCCTGAATGCTATGTTAGCATGGAGGAAGGGCACCTAATCCATGGGAAGAGGTTGAAGTCTGGAGGTCTTGACGAGACTGAAAAACGGATTTGCTGGCTGTAGGAGATTCTGACACTTGAAAGAATAGGAAGTTGTTGGCCGGGCGCGGTGGCTCAAGCCTGTAATCCCAGCACTTTGGGAGGCCGAGACGGGCGGATCATGAGGTCAGGAGATCGAGACCATCCTGGCTAGCACGGTGAAACCCCGTCTCTACTAAAAAATACAAAAAACTAGCCGGGCGAGGTGGCAGGCGCCTGTAGTCCCAGCTACTCGGGAGGCTGAGGCAGGAGAATGGCGTAAACCTGGGAGGCGGAGCTTGCAGTGAGCTGAGATCCGGCCACTGCACTCCCGCCTGGGTGACAGAGCGAGACTCCGTCTCAAAAAAAAACAAAACAAAACAAAACAAAAAAAAAGAATAGGAAGTTGTTATCAGAGTGATAAAGTTTCTCTTATTTTTTTTTCTTTATTGCAAAAGTAGTGTTTCCCTCAGAAAAATCAAAGCATGATCAAAACAGACATTTAGAATATGCATAATTTGGCCTTTCAAGGCAGCCATTATTAATACCTTGGTATACATCTTTTCACAATAGAGTGGGGCATTTTAATTTAAGATTTTCAGAATGGAACAGTTCCAAGCCGTGGCCATGGAAATAGGTGGCTGGGAATGAGTGGAGGTCAAGGTCATTATTGTTGAAGAGGTCAGGGAACTGCGAGACTAAGTTATTGCTTAGGCTAGTTATCTGCTTGGATATGGATGTCAGTCAAGATGATGACAGCATTTAGCGTACAGAGGAAAATTGTGAGCTTAGTGACCAGGAGTCAGCTGGTGATGGAGATGAAAAGTAAAAGAATAGTATAGTCAAATGGCATTAGCCTCAAGGGAACAAGGATTTCCTCACGGATTTCTTCCATTATATCTCATTGTTTTTGATACTGTGCAGCTATGTAAACAATATTTGAATGAAGAGAATGGGAAGAGATAAATGGGAGATTGTAAAAGATTTCATCATGGACCCCTCAATTGAGGAGAAAGGTTAAGTAACAAGGTTCACAGCAAAGACTAATAGAGATATCCATGGAAAAGCTATAATAAATGATCCATTCATTTGGGCCTGCGAGGAAAGTTAATTGCAAGGAAGACTGAGGAAGAAATTTCTTCATTTAGGAGAAATATTGGGTTTTGTGTTTATGCCCACAGCTAGTCTTACATCTTGGGGTTCATTAGGCTGGGTAACATGTCCCTCCAAAAGCAATCTGATTTTATAAGATCTTCTCGACAGCTTTATCAAGTTTAATATTTATTTTTGTAATAATACTAAGTGATCAAGTGAATGCAGTATACGTATATACATACAAACACATATATGCACAAACATATCTATATATTTATACATCTGTACTTCTGTGTGTATGTATCTAAGGTAAGATAGGAAGAGACAGACTTTCTTCTAGAAAGTAATATAAGGACTCATGACTATGTAAGTTCATATTTAAAAGCATACTTCTATATTCTGTCATATAATTAGACATATTTAAAGGTGAAGGCTAAAACCATATGATTCAATAGTGGTTTCTGTTGTGCAGGGCTGGCAGCATCTATTTTTTTCATAACAGTAAATAAGTAAGTTCACTGCTTCTGTAGGTATGTCAGGCTGGGGTACTGGGTCTCTAACACCCAACACCCAACTGTAAAAGACTTTGTCGTCTCTCTCTTCCTTTCTCTAATAATTCTTTTTTTTTTCTTTTTTGAGACGGAGTCTTGCTCTGTCGCCCAGGCTGGAGTGCAGTGGCATGATCTCAACTCACTGCAAGCTCCACCTCCTGGGTTCACGCCATTCTCCTGCCTCAACCTCCCGAGTAGCTGGGACTACAGGTGCTTGCCACCATGCCCAGCTAATTTTTCATATTTTTAGTAGAGATGGGCTGTGTTAGCCAGGATGGTCTCGATCTCCTGACCTCGTGATCTGCCTGCCTCAGCTTCCTAAAGTGTACATCTTTAGGATTACAGGCATGAGCCACCACGCCTGGCCTCCTCTCTCTAATAATTCTATAAGTAGATCTTAAAAGGGGCCTCTAACCCCTTTTAAGGGGTTAGTTGTGTTGTATTAACTATCCTCTCTGACCTGACATTAGTCACTTTATCCTAAGTCTGAGTTAGGTGTCGGTCCTTCTGCTGTATTCCTTTAGCACCTCATTTATCTAAATTTCAAATTGTCATCTAAATTAGTCTGTCTCATCTACTGAACTGTGAACTCTTCTGATTCTGAGATTGTCTTATTTATTTTTATAAGCCCAGGTACATAATAAGACACATTAATATTTTATGAGAGAGTAAATGCATATATTGGATAGTCACACATAAGCATTGCTTGTCAGGCTCTATAAAAAATATTGATGGATTATATATTACCCTATTCAGATAGCTACCTGTATACACAGAAAATGAACATTTTTGGAGAGGCAGCACTGCATTAGAATGTGGACTTTGGAGTTAGTCAGCTCTAGTTATGAATCCCACTGCTGCCACTTAACTAGCTGTGTGTGACCTTGGACAAATTAATTAGCTTATTGAGTCTCATTATCCTCTTCTATAAAATGGAATTATTTCTTACTTACATAGAAACTGCTTGACATGTAGCAAGTATTCAGTAAATATCATCATTATTCATTGTAGCCTCTCTCCAGTAGTTGCTCAAGGAACTTTCACTTCGGTTGTCTTACTGTTAGATATAATTAGCCCTCTCTATGATACGCCCTATAATCACCAAGGTTACAAAGCTTTGAAACTGTTCCAAGAAGTTGTTTTGGAAGTGGTAAGTACAGAAAACGCTTTAAAGACTATTGCTTTTTGGTTTAAACATTTTATACTAAAATTTCAAAAATGAAGGATGTGACTATGATATGTATACAGACTGCAGTTATTATTTAATTACCACTGTTTACATGCCTGAATAATCCTAGATGTGTTTACATAATTTTCTAATAATCCCCTATCGATTTTGGTAATAATTTTTTTTTTTTTTTTGAGATGGAATCTCACTCTGTCACCCAGGCTGGAGTGCAGTGGCACGATCTCAGCTCACTGTAACCTCCATCCCAGGTTCAAGCGATTCTTGTGTCTTAGCCTCCCAAGTAGCTGGGATTACAGGCGTGTGCCATCATACTTGGCTAATTTTTTTGTATTTTTTTAGTAGAGATGGGGTTTTACCATGTTGGCCAGGCTGATCTTGAACTCCTGACCTCAAGTGATCTGCCCACTTCAGCATCCCAAAGTGCTGGAATTACAGGCATGAGCCACCGTACCCAGCCCATTTTTGTAATAATTTTTTCAAATACTTTTTCAATTTTTTTTTTTTTTTTTTCCAGACAGAGTCTTGCTCTGTCACCTAGCCTGGAGTGCAGTGGTGTGATCTCAGCTCACTGCAACCTCCACCTTCCAGGTTCAAGCAGTTCTTTGCCTCAGCCTCCCGAGTAGCTGGGATCACAGGCGCCTGCCACCACTCCAGGCTAATTTTTGTATTTTTAGTAGAGACGGGGTTTCACCATCTTGGCCAGGCCTGGCCTTGAACTCCTGACCTGAGGATTACAGGTGTGAGCCACTGCACCTGGCCCAATTTTTTCTGTTTTTAAATCTCAACCTATTGCCACAGTTTTTTACTTCTTTTTCAGTGTACTTATAAAAAACATTAAAAAGCCAGGTGCAGTGGCTTATGTCTGTAATTCTAGAGCTTTGGGAGGCCAAGGTGGGAGGACTGCTTGAGGCCAAGAGTTTGAGACCAGCCTGGGCAACATAATGAGACCCTGTCTCTGCAGAAAATTAAAAAATAAAAATTAGCCAGGTGTGGTGGTACACACTTGTAGTCCTAGCTACTTGGGAGGCTGAGGTGGGAGGGTCGCTGGAGCCCAGGAGTTCGAGGTTACAGTGAGCTATGATCATGCCACTGCATTCCAGCCTGAGTGACAAAGCGAGACCTTATTTCTAAAAAAAAAAAAAAAAAAAGAAAGAAATAAAATAAAAATATTATAATAGCTTATCCTTCTATATTTGTGTGTTTCTTCTTTTTGTGTTACCAAATTTTGACATCTGGAACCTTTTTTTTTTTTTTTTTTAAACATATACCTAGTACATGGCTCTGTATTCTCTGAGCCAACAATAAAAGCCTACTGATTTCTGATTGTATTTCTTCGTTCACTTTTTTGGACTTCTACATTTTCTAGGAGACTGTTTGTAACTTTGGTTTTAGGAACACTACAATAGTGAGTCAGTATAGGTAAGTGGTTAATGCTAAAGATTTAGAGCCAAATTGACCTGGCTAATCTTGGACAAGCTGTTTAACCTTTTTGAGACTGTTTTGTAAAACGTTTATTTTTTTCCCTTCATTTTTAAAAATCCAGATCCTGCACAATCTTTTATTTATAAAATTTGGGTACCTAATAGAGTTTTTGTGAAGGTTAAATGAGATAATATAAATAAGATACCTTAGCACCATTCCTGCAGTAGAGTCTTCACCTAGTGGTAAATCTTATATTTGTAGGGAAGTGTTTGTAGTATATTGGCAAGAACATGGGCAATTGGTATTAGAAAGACTTAAGGTCACTCAAAAAACAAAAAAGAAAGACTTACAGTCAAGTTCTGGCTGTACCACTGAACAGCTAAGTGACCTTAGGCATGTTGCTTAACTTTACTGAGCCTCTTAAAAAAAATCTACAAAGAAGGGGCCGGGCATGGTGGCTCACGTCTGTAATCCCAGCACTTTGGGAGGCCGAGGTGGGCAGATCACCTGAGGTCAGGAGTTCGAGACCAGCTGGCCAACATGGTGAAACCCCGTCTCTACTGAAAATACAAAAAATCAGCCAGGCATGGTGGTGCGCACCTGTAGTCCCACCTACTCAGGAGGCTGAGGCAGGAGAATCGCTTGAACCCGAGAGGCAGAGGTTGCAGTGAGCCGAGATCATGCCACTGTACTCCAGCCTGGGCAACAAGAGCAAAACTCCATCTCAAAAAAAAAAAAAACTACGAAGAAGAGATTGTAATACCTACCTTTCAGGATTATTGTGGGGTAGTATATATATAACAACTGTACAATACTTGTCACATAGTAGGTATTCAATGAGTGATATCTATTATTATTACCATGTATAATATACAGTTTCTTTTCTTTTTTTTGGAGACGGAGTCTAGCTCTGTCACCCAGGCTGGAGTGCAGGGGCACCATCTTGTTTCGCTGCAACCTCCACTTCCCAGGTTCAAGCAGTTCTCCTGCCTTAGCCTCCTGAGTAGCTGGAATTGCAGGCGCATGCCACCATGCCTGGCTAATTTTTGTATTTTTAGTAGAGATGGGGTTTCACCATGTTGGCCAGGTTGGTCTCGAACTCCTGACCTCAGGTGATTGGCCCACCTCAGCCTCCCAAAGTGCTGGGATTAAGGCATGAGCCAACATGCCCAGCCTATACTTTCAAATATATGGATCCTTAAAACAGTTCTGTGAGGTCAAAGGGGTAGGTTTTATCCCTGTTTTGCAGATCTACAATGAGGTCCAGAGCAGTGATTTTTTTTTTTCCATGAGCATTTAATTTTTTTTTTTTTTTACAGAACCAGTACTAAAACACAGGTCTTCTGACTTTTGAGCTTTTTGCTCTACAACTTTTCCATATAAATAAATGTTTGGATTAATGGATTGATGTCAAAAATAGGTTCCTTTTAGTGTTTGCTCCTTTGACTCCACTCAGATTCTTTTTTAAAAATTTCTTTCTAAAAAAGCATAACTCAGATTCTTAATACAGATTGTTCCAAAGCACATTAGGATGGTGGAGGTATTCTTATCAGCTTCAGTCTGAATTACTTTTAAATTTGTCTCCAAAGGTGGTTTTGACATTATGAATTTTACTCTGATCTTTGTTCTTGTGTCTCCTGAAGTTCCATGTAACAGATACTCTAACCCAAGAAGTGACAGCTAGTTAGATTTTCTTTTGCATACAATTCTCATTCCCAAAGATGTCTCCCTTTGGTTGCCCAAAAAGCTTTCTGAGGTATAGTTACTTTTAGAAGAGAAAAAAAACCCATAATTTAATTCATTTGTGCTCTTGAGATTGTGTATGTGTGGTAGGTGTTTTTGTTGTATTATTACAGGTTGATGAAAAGCCCAGAACCTTGATGACAAATTGTCTGGTTATAAAGCATTTTTTACGTAAAATCATCATGGTGCACCCTAAGGTAAGCTGTTGCTTTGTACAATAATGATTCTCTTGTTTAAGTCATTGTTTTCCAGAGACCTTTATTGTGTAGGACATGGACAGATATGATTGGTTATTTTTCTTTCAATGAAGATGATTAAAACACTTAAAATTTGAGGTCATGGTGGCTCATACCTGTAATACCAACACTTTGGGAGGCCGAGGCGGGAGGATTGCTTGAGTCCAGGAGTTTACGACCAGCCAAGGCAACATGGTGAGACTCTGTCTCTACAAAAAAAAATTTTTTAATTAGCCAACTGTGGTAGTGAGCTCCTGTAATTCCAGTTCCTCAGTAGAGTGAGGTGAGAGGATTGCTTGAGCCCAGGAGGTTGAGTCTGCAGTGAGCAATGATTGTGCCACTGCCCTCCGGCATAGGTGACAGAGTGAGACCCTGTCTTGGGGGGGAAAAAAAAAAAAGACAACTTTCAACTTTCAATATTGAATTGATTTGGTTTCTATGTCCTTAAGACAGTTTTATTTATTTATTTATTTTTATTTTTTATTTTTAGAGAGACAAGGTCTCACTATATGGCCCAGGCTAGTCTCTAACTCCCGGGCTTAAACAATCCTACTTTGGTCTCCCAATATGCTGGGATTACAGGTGTGAGGCACCGCATCTGGCCCAAGGCAATCTTTTTTTTTTTTTTTGAGAGACAGAATCTCACTCTTGCCTAGTGAGTGGCGTGATCTTGGCTCACTGCAACCTCTGCCTCTCAGATTCAAGCCATTCTCCTGCCTCCGCCTTGCTAGTAGCTGAGATTACAGGTGTGCACCACCATGCCCGGCTAATTTTTGTATTTTTAGTAGAGATGGGGTTTCATTTTGTTGGCCAGGCTGGTCTCAAACTCCTGACCTCAGGTGATCTACCCACCTCGGCCTCCCAAAGTACTGGAATTACAGGTGTGAGCCACCACACCCGGCCAAGGCAATCTTAATGATGGTTATGTGTTATAGCTGAGAAACCTCTGGATAGAGAGAGCTTTGTTTTGGGTTATTTTCAGTTGTTGGTTTTTTTTTAAAATTGCCTTATTGTATCACTTTAGATACCTCTTCCCTCCTCTGTGCTTTGTTTTTTGTTAAATCTAGATAATAAACCTTGCTGTTTATCTCCTTTCCTAAAATGACTATAAGAACAAATAAGGATTTTTTTTTTTTCCCCCTGAGACAGGGTTCTGCTCTGTCACCCATGCTGGAGTGCAGTGGCTTGATCTTGGCTCACTGCAGCCTCCACCTCCCAGGTTCAAGTGATTCTCCTGCCTCAGCTCCCTGAGTGGCTGGGATTACAGGTGTGCACCACCACACCTAGCTAATTTTTGTATTTTTAGTAGAGATGGGGTTTCGCCATGTTGGCCAAGCTGATCTTGAACTCCTAGCCTCAAGTGATCCACCTGTCTCAGACTCCCAAAATGCTGGGATTATAGGTGTAAGCCATCATGCCTGGCCAAGAAATTTTGATAGAATATCAAAAGTAAGACCCTGTCTCAAAAAATTAAAAAAAAAAAAGCTAACTGTATTCCATTGTGTATATACCACATTTTCTTTTTTTTTTTTTTTTTTTTGAGACGGAGTCTTGCTCTGTCACCCAGGCTGGAGTGCAGTGGCCGGATCTCAGCTCACTGCAAGCTCCTCCTCTCGGGTTCACGCCATTCTCCTGCCTCAGCCTCCCGAGTAGCTGGGACTACAGGCACCCGCCACTTCGCCCGGCTAGTTTTTTGTATTTTTTAGTAGAGACGGGGTTTCACCGTATTAGCCAGGATGGTCTCGATCTCCTGACCTCATGATCCGCCCGTCTCGGCCTCCCAAAGTGCTGGGATTACAGGCTTGAGCCACCGCGCCCGGCCCATATACCACATTTTCTTTATCAACACAAACACAAATACTTTATGATTTCACTTATATGTGGAATCTGAAAAAATCAAATTCATAGTAGAGAATAGAATGGTGGTTACCAGAGACTGGGAGTGGGTCAAGGAAGGAAATAGGGAGTTATTAGTTAAAGGGTACAAAGTCTCAGTTAGACAGGAGGAATAAGTTTTTAGAATCTTATTTCCCAGGGGGGTGACTATAGTCAATAATAATATATTATGTATTTCAAAATAGCTGAGAGTAAATTTCAAATGTCTCACCACAAAAAATGCTAGTAAGTTATGTGATAGATGTTAATCTACTTGATTTAATCATTCCACATTGTATACATATATCAAAACACCACACTACCCTATGAATGTATACAGTTATAGTTTATCAATTAAAAGTAATACTAATTTAAAAATTTTTAAACTTATCCTTTTTCTTTAGGGATTAGATATGGAAGTTTTTAATCTGTATCTTAGCTCATGTTAAATCTCACACTTAATTTATTGTTTTGCAGGTCAGATTTAATTTCAGTATAAAGGTAAATGGAATCCTCTCCACAGAGATCTTTGGGTAAGTTCTTAGGTCTATGGCTTAAGATGATGCTATGGCTCTGCAGTTTTTCTCAGCTATTATTGTCCTATTTCCAAAAGATTCACAGTTTGATATCTTGACCCAAAGTCACCTTGAAACTAATTTTCTGACACCCCCACATTTTATTATTTTAGTAGATTCATCCCTGTCTCTAGAGGGGGTAAACTTAAATATTACCATTTTCCCCTTGGTTAATTAGTTACTGAATTCTAGTAATCACTGGGGTGGTAGTAGTCATGGGCCAAAATTTGTGTCAAACAGATTGATTTTAGAATATTTGAGAGATGGCTTAGCTTTGCTTTGCTTTGCAGGGTAGAGAATGAACCCACTTTGAACCTTGGGAATGGAATTGCTCTTGTGGTCGACTCTCAGCATTATGTGAGGTGAAGGCGTAAAGCCTTGTTGTCCCTCTGCATATTTTACTCTCCTCTCTTGAGTATGAATGTGGGTAGAAATTGGAAATTGTCTCACTTGTCATTTATAAGTGCCAGGTGTCAGCTTCTCTATAAGAAAAGCAGAAGTAAAACTTTTTTTTAATGTTGAAAACTGCTGTTTTAAGTTATTTATGTGCTTGAATCTATTCTAAATGACCTGAAGACATGTGCCTTCTTCTCTCCAGGCCTTATTTTCTTCTGTAAATGAAACGAAACAGACCCTGCTAGTTCCAATCCCATTTGGGCATGAGAAGAGAAGACTGAATTTAAAACTTTACTTGAATTCTTGGCTAGAGAGATAGTATGAATACAAAGGAATTCATTGTACATTATTTTTTGTGCATCAGCATTTTGCATAGGTTTGGAAATCATCTCTCTGTCCATCTCCATCTTCTTCAGACTCCAAGAAAGTAAATCTGGTCAGGCACAGGCTCATGCCTGTAATCCCAGCACTTTGGGAGGCTGAAGTGGATGGATCACTTGAGGTCAAGAGTTTGAGACCAGCCTGGCCAAAATGGCAAAACCCCGTCTCTGCTAAAATTACAAAAATTAGCTGGGCGTGGTAGCACATGCCTGTAATCCCAGCTACTTGGGAGGCCAAAGCATGAGAATCGCTTGAACTTGGGAGGCGGAGGTTGCAGTGAGCCGAGATCACGCCACTGCACTCCAGTGACAGAGCAAGACTCCGTCTCAAAAAATAGTAATAATAAAAAATGTAAAAAATCCATGGAGGAGGTGGTAAACAATATGGAACACACAGAGCCCTTCTGTCTTGCCTTCCTGTGCCATTTAACTACCACAGAATCCAAAGCGAAAATGAATTATATCAAGAAAAGACCTAACATATGCTTAAGTCCAATTAATTTATTCTTTCTTTTTTTGAGACAGGGTCTCACTCTATTCAACCCAGATGCCATCATAGCTCACTGCAGCCTCGAATTCCTGGGCTCATTTTCCCACCTCAGCCTCCCGAGTAGCTAGTAGCTAGGACCACAGAAATATGCTACCATATGCTGCTAATTTTTTTTTTTTTTTTTGGAACGGAGTCTCACTCTGTCACCCAGGCTGGAGTGCAGATCTCGGCTCACTGCAACCTCCACCTCCTGGGTTCAAGTGATTCTCCTGCCTCAGCCTCCTGAGTAGCTGGAACTACAGGCGCACGTGACCATGCCCGGCTAATTTTTTTGTACTTTTAGTAGAGATGGAGTTTCACCATGTTGGCCAAGATGGTCTCGATCTCCTGACCTCGTGATCCACCCACCTCGGCCTCCCAAAGTGCTGAGATTACAGGCGTGAGCCACTGCGCCCAGCCCATATGCTGCTAATAAAAAAATTTTTTTTTGTAGAGATGAGGGTGTTGCCTAGGCAGGTATCAAACTCCCGGACTCAAGCAATCATCCTGCCTTGGCCTTTCAAAGAGCTGGGATTACAGATGTGAGCCACTGTGTCCAGCCCTAATTTAGTCTTTATTCATTAGTTTCTGCCTCTTATGTGCCCAGAGGCAGCACTAGTAGTCAGAGTCTCTTAAGGCTTAAAGAGACTGCCCTTGGTTTTTAGTCTGTTTTCTTATTCTCACCCAAAATTACACCTCAGATGAGAACATTTTTGTCATTTAATATACAGGTTATAATTTTCCCACCCCATATCTTTCTTTAGTGATCCTCTAATACTAAACAATCCTTACAGGTAGCAGCTTATCATCATAGTTGTACTGACAGAAGTTTAAGCCTCTGAGCCAATTTTTGTAGATGTGTTTCCTTGGATGACCTGATTAGAGATAAAGGAAAAGGTTCATTAATATTTCCTCTCTTTTAATTAATTAATTCATTCTTAATCATCTCTCTCAGGTTGAATATTTTCTCTCTGTTTAGAAAAGAGCTATTGGAAAGTAACAAAATTTTACTAGATTCTTTCTAGGAGAGAAAGATGGCCTGATTTTTTTTCTCATTGTTACTATCAAACAGCAACCTTAGACCTCTTCAGCGGAAGGTGTAGCATGTATGAGAGCAGACTTCTAAGTATCATGGGGCCAGTTTTAGGCCATTTGTGATTCATGGACCCCCTCACACAATGCTGACCTTTGAATGAATTTGAAAATTTGCCCAGAACCAAAGATTAATTTTAGTGGAGGAAATATACTTGAGAATAAGTAACAGGCTGGTCATGATGTCTCACACCTGTAGTCCCAGCACTATGGGAGGCCAAGGCAGAAAGATTGCTTGAGGCCAGGAGTTTGAGACCAGCCTAGTAAACATAGTAAGACCCCATCTCTAATAAAATAAAATAATAATATTTATTTTTTGAGACAAAGTCTTACTGTGTCGCTCAGGCTGGAGTACAGTGGCGCATTATCAGCTCACTGCGACCTCCGCCTCCCAGTTTCAAACGATTCTCTTGCCTCAGCCTCCTGAGTACCTGGGATTACAGGCATGCACCATCACGCCCAGCTATTGTATCTTTAGTAGAGAGGGAGTTTCACCATGTTGGCCAAGTTGGTCTTGAACTCCTGACCTCAAGTGATCCATCCACCTCAGCTTCCCAAAGTGCTAGGATTACAGGCGTAAGCCACCATACCGGGTCTAAAATGCTTTTTAAAAGAGAAACTAAGAAGCATCCATTAGTGGCAGCAAAAGCAGGAGCCATGATACCATCTCTGAAATGCCAATTTTTGTACTATTTCCATTGCCGTGATTCCCTGAGTGAGACATAAGTTATTTATTCCAACAAAACTGATATGGCACGTTATATGGTTATACATATGCTAGAGGTTATAAAAATAATTTTGAACGTTCTTTTAAATAATTTCTTAAGAGGAAAAAACGTTAAATTTGACTTGTCTGTTTTCTGACAGTAGACCAAATTTTGGTACAATTGAATCACACTGCAGCAGAATTCACCCTGTGCTAGGACATCCAGTAATGCTTTTCATCCCTGAAGACGTGGCTGGCATGGACTTGTTGGGAGAACTGATACTGACTCCAGCAGCTGCACTGTGCCCCAGCCCAAAGGTTTCTTCCAACCAGCTTAACAGGATTTATTCAGTTTCCATATCCTTTTGATGAAAAGTTCCATCCAATTATCTTTAGAATGGGTTTTTATATCCCAGTTTAGGAAAGCCTTTAGTATGTGAATTCTGCATCTACAAATATGTATGATTTGTGTAAAAACATATAATCTAATGTGAAAGCCAAGCTTGAAAATTTTGCCAGGGAACTGAAAACTGTAAAATGTGACACATGCCATGCATTTTTCATACAATCCAATATGACTAAAGCCTGAAATGAATGGTGCACGAGGAAGAGATGGGGCTAGAAAAGTAGTCTGGAGTTGAATATGGTTGATCTTGAGTGCCATACTAAGGATTGTGAACTTTATTCTCTGTACAGTAAGAAACCATTGAATGTGGCCGGGTGCAGTGGCTCACGCCTGTAATCCCAGCACTTTGGGAGGCCAAGGCGGGTGGATCATGAGGTCAGGAGATCAAGACCATCCTGACTAACGCAGTGAAACCCCGTCTCTACTAAAAATACAAAAAATTAGCCGGGCGTAGTGGTGGGTGCCTGTAGTCCCAGCTACTCAGGAGGCTGAGGCAGGAGAATGGTGTGAATAAGGGAGGCGGAGTCGAGATTGCGCCACTGCATTCCAGCCTGGGTGACAGAGCGAGACTCCATCTCAAAAAACAAAACAAAACAAAACAAAAACAAAAACCATCGAATGTTTTGGGAGAAGTCTTTAGCAGCATTATAGAGTATGGATAAGAGGCAGAAGTTAGTAATACTAAGTAAATAAGTAAGTGAACTCGATTAAAAATCATGAGTGCTTGACGACTGGGTGCAGTGGCTTACACCTGTAATCCCAGCACTTTGGCAGGCTGAGGCGGGCGGGTCACTTCAGGTCAGGGGTTTGAGACCAGCCTGGCCAATATGGTGAAATCCTGTTTCTACTAAATATACAAAAATTAGGCCGGGTGTGGTGGCTCACGCCTGTAATCCAAGCACTTTGGGAAGCTGAGGCGGATGGATCACAAGGTCAGGAGTTCGAGACCAGCCTGGCCAACATGGTGAAACCCCATCTCAGTAAATAAAAAAATTACCTGGGCGTGGTGGCAGGCACCTGTAATCCCAGCTACTCGGGAGGCTGAGGCAGGATAATCACTTGAACCCAGGAGGCAAAGGTTGCAGTGAGCCGAGATTGCGGCCACTGCATTCCAGCATGGGCAACAGAGTGAGATTCCATCTCAAAAAAAAAAAAAAAAAAAAAAAAGTAGCCAGGCATGGTGGTGCATGCCTGTAGTCCCATCTACTTGGGAGGCTGAGGCAGGAGAATCACTTGAACCTGGGAGGTGGAGGCTGCAGCGAGCCAAGAACACGACACTGCACTCCAGCCTGGGTGACAGAGCAAGACTGCCTCAGAAAGAAAAAAAAAGAAAGAAAGGAAAAGATAATAATAATAATGAGTGCTTGAATCTAAAGTGTGGTAGGCTTGGAAAGGCCAGACTTATTACCTGAATTAATCAACAAAATGTGGTAACCAGTTCATTATTAAGGTAGGGAGAGATTGGGGGCAGGGAACATCTAAGGTTGATATCAGATTTCTATGTCTAGAATAGGCAAATACAGAGAGACAGAAAGTTGATGGAGAGGCTTTTTTTTTTTTTTTGGTCTGCAGACAAGGTCTGGTTCTGTTGCCCAGGCTGGAGTGCAGTGACACAATCTCGGCTCACTGCAACCTCTGCTTCCCGAACTCAAACCATCCTCCCACCTCAGCCTCCTAGAGATCACAGGCATGTGCTACCATGCCCAGCTAATTTTTGCATTTTTGGTAGAGACAGAGTTTCACCATGTTGCCCAGGCTGGTCTCAAACTCCTGGACTCAAGCAATCCACCAGCCTCGGCCTCCCAAAGTGGTGGGATTACAGGCATGAGCCACTGTGCTCGGCCTGGAGGGGCTTCTTTTCAGAGTAATGAAAATGTTCTAAAATTGATGGTGGTGGTGATTGCACAACTCTTTGAATATTCTAAAATCCATTTTATTACACATTTAAAATGAGTGAATTGTATGGTATGTGAATTATATCTCAATAAAGCTATTAAAAATATTTCCACAGATGGCTGGGCGCGGTGGCTCACGCCTGTAATCCCAGCACTTTGGGAGGCCGAGATGGGCGGATCACGAGGTCAGGAGATCGAGACCATCCTGGCTAACACGGTGAAACCCCGTCTCTACTAAAAAATACAAAAAACTAGCCGGGTGAGGTGGCAGGCGCCTGTAATCCCAGCTACTTGGGAGGCTGAGGCCGGAGAATGGCGTGAACCCGGGAGCTGCAGCTTGCAGTGAGCTGAGATCCGGCCACTGCACTCCAGCCTGGGCGACAGAGTGAGACTCCGTCTGAAAAAAACAAAAAACAAAACAAAACAAAACAAAATTTCCACAGATAACTGACGGAGTAATGATACTTTCAGCAAGATAAAAAAACTTAATAGCAGATTTGGGGGATAAAGATGAGTTTGACATTAAACATGTTGAGTTTATGGTGCCTCAAGATATCCTTTGAACATTGTAAGGAGCTATATAGGAATTTGGTCTGGATCTTGGAAATGGTCAGATTTAGAGATACAGAATTTTAGAGTCTCAGTTTCCTCCATAGGTAAGAGTCGTGTAGTCCTGTGTTTAGAGCATGGCACAGTAGGGTAAATGTTGGATTCACTACTTTTTTTTTTTTTTTTTTTGAGACGGAGTTTCGCTCAGTTGCCCAGGCTAGAGTGTGGTGGCGCCATCTCAGCTCACTGCAAACTCCGCCTCCCAGGTTCACACCATTCTCCTGCCTCAGCCTCCCTAGTAGCTGGGACTACAGGCGCCTGCTGCCACGCCTGGCTAATTTTTTGTATTTTTAGTAGAGACGGGGTTTCACCGTGTTAGCCAGGAAGGTCTCGATCTCCTGACCTCGTGATCCACCCGTCTCGGCCTCCCAAAGTGCTGGGATTACAGGCGTGAGCCACCGCGCCCGGCCTGGATTCACTACTAATTAGCTGTGTGACTGTAGGTAACTTACTTAACCAGCCTAAGCCTTTTCTTCCTCTGCTTTAAAATGAGGATGATACTTATAAGTTTAGTTTCCCTTGCAAAAATTGGTTTTCTGTTCTTTTGGGGTTTGTTTGCTTGTTTTAGAATTAAGTATAATAATCCATGTGAATGAAGCTCCTAGCATATAACAAGTACTCAATAATATTAATAATTGTTATTGTCATATGACTGAAGCTGTAGGAGTAAATGAAGTTATAGAAAAGTATAAACAGTGAGAACAGGCTGGACGCGGTGGCTCACGCCTGTAATCCCAGCACTTTGGGATGGTGAAGATGGCAGAGCACTTGAGGTCAGGAGTTTGAGACCAGCATGGCCAGCATGACAAAACCCTGTCTGTATTAAAAATACAAAAATTAGCCAGGCGTGGTGGTGCATGACTGTAGTCCCAGCTACTCGGGAGACTGAGACAGGAGAATTACTTGAACCTGGGAGGCACAGGTTGCAGTGAGCTAATATCACGCCACTGCACTCCAGCCTGGGCGGCAGAGTAAGACTCTGTTTCAAAAAAAAAAAAAAAAAAAAAAACAAAGAGGCGTGGTATGATAGATGTCAGCTATCTGATGTTGCATGTCAGATATCAAAAGATACCATAGTATCTTTTAGGGAGGAGGAGGGAGCAGGATGGTGATGAAAACATTTTCATCACCATGCTTGGACATTTTCTATTTTAAAACATGCTTTTTCTTTATATCTAGATAGTACAGAAGAGTATAAAATAAATAAGTTTCTTTTTCCTCCTCATTCCATTGTCTAGAAGGAATAAGACAGACAAATTTTTTTGTCCTCTTGGGGAAAATTTAACAGATAGATATTAGGTAGTGATAAGTGCAGTGGAGATAAATAGAACAAAGTAATAGAGAGTGATGGAGATGTTATGTTAAATATGGTCAGTGAAGCCTCTAAGGAGAGTGTTTTAAAAAAGAGAGAGAGCTAGCTATGAAAATTCTGGTGAGATTTTACTTTCTGAAAGTGGCCAACTTGATAATTTAGACCAACCTTCTCACTGAAGGCAAAGGCTGGATGAAATATTAAAACATCATAAAAGCAGGCCGGGTATGGTGGCTCACGCCTGTAATCCCAGCACTTTGGGAGGCCAAGGTGGGTGGATCACCTGAGGTCAGGAGTTCGAGACCAGCCTGACCAACGTGGAGAAACCCTGTCTCTCCTAAAAATACAAAATTAACCAGGCATGGTGGTGCATGCCTGTAATCCCAGCTACTCAGGAGACTTGAGGCAGGAGAATCTCTTGAACCTGGGAGGTGGTGGTTGCGGTGAGCCGGGATTGCGCCATTGCACTGCAGCCTGGGCAACAAAAGCGAAACTCCATCTCAAAAAACAAACAAAATCATAAAAGCATCAAAGAGCTAGTGAAGAGGAGTTTCTGTGCCATGATTTAGGAGAGGTTTGAATTACAGAGAGCTAAGCCTAGCATTGGGGGATGCTTTTGCCCTGGAGTAGTTTGCCAATTCAAGCAAGTAGTTGAGAGGCTAAGATGTATTAATACTTCCAAATCAATGCAGGACAAAAAGGCCAAAGAATCCAGGACCTGCTGAGCTTGGGAGTGCTGCTAAAAACACCTCTTGCCTTGGGCAAGGGATAACTAGAAGGCTATATTTTAAGGAGTAAGGTCAACCTGAAATAAATCACTCTTCACATGGACTGTATATACTTTCTGGTCATCTAGGCAGGCCAGAAAATCTTAAACTTTTAAATTGGATTAGGATGATTTTAGATTTGTTAGTTCTAGATGTCTTATGGAAGCAAACAAAAATTTCTAGAGGAAAATAACTGCATCCTGTGCTCCCAATTATTTAACACTTTTTCAAATAGTGTCTCATGGTGCATATGCACACACATATGCACAGTCACAAATAATCAGGTGTAAGAAAGGACAAGATAGCAAAAACAAAGTCACAGAAACACCCACTGGGACTCCAGATACTGGTGATATCAGACATTGACTTTAAAAAGTTATGCTTAGCTGGGTGTAGTGGTTCACACCTGTAATCTCAGCACTTTGGGAGGCTGAGGCAGGAGGATTGCTTGAGCCTGCAAGTTCGATATCAGCCTGGGAAACACAGTGAGACCCCCATCTCTAGACAAGTTAGCTGGGCATGGATGGTGCATGCCTGTGGTCCCAGCTACTCAGGAGGCTGAAGTGGGAAGATTGCTTGAGCACAGGAGGTCAAGACTGCAGTGAGCCATGATCGCACCACTGCCCTTCAGCCTGGGTGATGTGAGACCTGTTTCAAAAAAAAAAAAAATGAAAAATTATGCTTACTATGTTTATGAAAATGAAAGCAAGTTTGAAAAATTTTACTAGGAAACAAACTGTATGAAATAACTTTTAACAAGAACAAAACAGAAATTGTGGAATCAAGAAATATAATAACCAATGTTGAATAAAATTTGGTACACAGGTTTAACAGCAGATTAAGTACAACTTAAGTGAATTTGTAAACTAAAAGCTAAAGATAGCAAGAACTTAGCAAAAATAAAGCAAAGAGACAAGTCATGGAAAATACAGAAGAAAGGGGTTAACAGAGTAAAGAGTAAAACTGTCTAATGGGTATTTAATTGATGTCCAAAAAGAGAAGAGAGAAGAGAAAATGGGGCAGAAACAATATTTAAAGAGTTAATGACTGAAACAACTGAGACAGATTTAACAACAGAATAATCAAGCAGTATAAATAAAAAAGATTTATACACCTAAAGAGATGAAAAACAGAGAAAATCTTAAAATCAGTCAGGAGGACAAATCATCTTTAAAAGATGAACAGATTAACAGTTGACTTCCCCATTCCAACAGAAGGTGTTAGACTAATAGTGTTAATGTCCTGAAATAAAACCATTACCAACCTAGAATTTCATATCCAATCCAAATATTCCTCAACATAAAAGGTAATAAACTTACCTGTATATTATGTTAAAATTATAATCCATGTAACAAGAAGAATTAATTCAACAGACTTTAGAACATGGTGTTTTGACTATACATTCTTAGCAGGATATACTCTAAGGATGAAATGGAAGTCCAAAGACCTCTTAAAATTTATTCAGTGGCATGATTGTTAGGAATAATATTGGTATTTTATATTGGAATTATTGTATACATACTTATGATAAAAAATTATGTTAACAATGTTAGGAACCAAAATTTTTAGCATCATATGGAAGAATGTGAGTGTAAATTCAGAGAAATAGCAATTTTTTTTTAAAGGCGTCTTGCTCTGTTGCCCAGGCTAAAGTGCAGTGGTGCGATCATAGCTCACTGCAACCTCGAACTTCTGGGGTTAAGCAGTCCTCCTACCTCAGCCTCTCCTGAGTAGCTGGGACTACAGGCATGCACCATCATGTCTGGCTAATTTATTTTTATTTTAATTTTTTTGTAGAGACAGGGTCTCACCCCTGAGTTTCCAAATTTAATGAAAACTATAAACCTGCAGATTCATGATCAATGAAGCCTAAGTGTAAGAAATATGAAGAAAATTATACTGAGTCACATCACAATCAAAGTATTTGAAGCCAGTAATAAAAAATTTTAAAAGCAGCTGGAGATAAAAAAGACACATTATGTGTACAGCAACAAAATAATTATGGCAGATTTCTCACTGGACACAATGTTAACTGGAAGAAAGTGGGGTAACATCTTTAGAAAGTACTGAGAGAGCCGGGCGCGGTGGCTCAAGCCTGTAATCCCAGCACTTTGGGAGGCCGAGGCGGGTGGATCACGAGGTCAGGAGATCGAGACCATCCTGGCTAACATGGTGAAACCCCGTCTCTACTAAAAATACAAAAAACTAGCCGGGCGTGGTGGCGGGCGCCTGTAGTCCCAGCTACTCGGAGGCTGAGGCGGGAGAATGGCGTGAACCCGGGAGGCGGAGCTTGCAGTGAGCCGAGATCGCGCCACTGCACTCCAGCCTGGGCGACAGAGCGAGACTCCGTCTCAAAAAAAAAAAAAAAAAAAAAAAAAAAAGTACTGAGAGAAAAAAGGCAAAATGAAGAATTTTTCAGACATAGAAAAGGTGAAAGAGTGTATCACGAGAAGACCTGTATTATAAGAAATGTTAACAGAAATCTTTTAGGTAGAAGAAAAGTGATGCCAAATGGAATTCTGGATCTACCCAAAAAAGGAAGAGCACTGGAAGTGGTGGCTATGCGGGTAGATACAAAATACTTTTGTCCTTTTAAAAACACAAAATATCCTTCTTGAGTATATAAACCAAAAAGTATCTAAGACAGGTCTCAATTAGTTTAGAAGTTTATTTTTGCCAAGGTTAAGGATGTGCCTGTGCCTTTCTCTAAAGACAGTTTTGAGGTCTTCGGTATTTAAAGGAGGGAAATGCAGGCTGGAGGGGAAAGAGGGAGGGGATGGTCACATTATTGAATCCATATGTTACAAGAGAAAAGGAGCAAGTAGGGGAATAGTCAATTATGTATTTGTCTTGTGCTCAGTAAATTGACCCTTTATATAATAGAAGGAGAACATAAGAGTAGCTACCTGTAGAGGTATTTAACCCTTTATCTGTAGCTATCTGCTTAGGAACAAAAGGAGAGGCAACTTCTTGCATGACTCAGCTTTCAGCTAAATTATTTCCTTTTGGCATAGTGGTTTGGGGTCTTGAGTTTGAATTTTCCTTTCATAAGTACCTCACCAGAAAAAAAAAAAAAAAAAAATCTTTAAGAAACAAGTCTTGAAGTCCCTCCCTTCAGGACTCCAATTACACATTCTTGAATTAGGCCACCTAAAGTTATCCCACAGTTCACTGAGGCTTTCTTCATTTATGTAGAGACAGGGTCTTGCTGTTTCCCAGGCTGGAGTGCAGTGACTTGATCTTAGCTCACTACAGCCTTGAGCTCCTAAGCTCATGTGACCTTCCCACTTCAGCCTCCTGAGTGGCTAGGAGTACAGGTGCGCACCACATCTGGCTAATTTTGCATGTGTGTGTGTGACATGTTTTGCTATCATTTTCTATTTTTTTCATATTTCTTTTTTTTGAGATGGAGTCTCACTCTGTCGCCCAGGCTGAAGTGCAGTGGTGTGATCTCAGCTTACTGCAACCTCCGCCTCCTGGGTTCAACCAGTCAGGACCCTGAAATGATTTCTATCTCTGCCATTTCAGCCTCCTGAGCACCTGGAACATGGCCAGCGAATTTTTGTATTTTTAATAGAGACAGGGTTTCGTCATGTTGGCCAGGCTGGTCTCGAACTCCTGACCTCAAGTCATCTGCTCGCCTTGGCCTCCCAAAGTGCTGGGATTACAGGCATGACCTACTGCACCTGGCCTATATTTTTCGTATTTCTTATGCTTAGGGTTCATTGATCATGGATCTGCAAAAATATAACATATAAAGTTTATAACGTCTGTGGAAGTAAAACATGTGACAATAGCACAAAGGCCAAGAGGAGAGAAGTAGAAGTATATCGCTGGATTTTTAGACTATATATGAATTGTTATAATATCATTTGAAGGTAGACTGTGATAAGTTAAAGTTGTATACTAATAAAGCCTGGCAATCCCTAGGTTAATGCAACAGTTATAACGAATAACTTTAAAAGGAGATAAAATGGAATTATAAAAAATTCCTGGCAGCATGGTGGCTCTTACCTGTAGTCCCAGCTATCTTGGAGGCTGATGCAGAGAGAGGATCGCTTAAGCCCAGGAATTTGAGGCTGCAGTGAGCTATGATCACATCATTGCACTCTAGTCTGAGCAACAGAATGAGACCCTGTCTCTTAAAAAAGGGGGGTGGGGAGAGAGAGAAAACACTTTTTAAAACTTAAAAAGCAATTTCTAATCCAAAAATAGAAAAGAGGAAAAAGGAAACAAAGAATACAAGCAACAAATGGAAAAGAGATGATGGATTTAAACCCAACTGTAGCTATATTCATATTACATGTAAATGATTTAAACAACCCAATTATAAGACAACTGCACTTCTTGGCTCTTCAGACACTCCCCTCTTATTCTGAGTTTGCATCTTAAAATTCCTCTTGCCCTAAACAGTGAGTCAGCCTTAGTTCATGTGTTAATGCCTTCTGAGATTTGTGAGGGAGACTTCATTTACGGGTATAAAGCCTTTCCATAATGCCCCAGTGCCCACTGGGTAGGAATTTTAATCTTCACAATACCTTGTGTTTACCCCATAAGAAAGAGGATGAAAACGAAGAAAGATAAAGGAAAGTACACATTCTGGTCTCTGGCCTTGGTTCAGGGGACAAGAAAGGTTAAGCAGTGGTTCTGAATGGGGTAATCTTGTCCTCAAAGGACATTTGGCAATGTCTGGAGACATTTTTGATTGTCATGGAGGGGGTAATGTGAGGAAGGGTGCCACTGGCATTTGGTGGCTAGAGGCCAGGGATGCTACTAAACATCCTATAGTGCACAGGACTGCCCACCACAGTGAAGAATTATCTGGCCCAAAGTGTCACTAGTGCAGAGGTTAAGAAACCCTGGGTTACAGATAGGATAAGAGTGGGAATGGGAAGTTCAGAAACCATTTCAGGGGCATGCCTTCTTTTGTTTTAGATAATAGGTTTGGAGACGATCAGAGGAAGTTTCCTTCTCAATCTGAGTATACTCAAATACTTCCCAGAAAATATTGCATTGTATATACTTCTAGCATGTATCACATTGTATTATAGCTTACCAGCTTTTATGTATCTCTGATACTGTAAATATGATAAACTTGAGGACAGATATCTGGATATTCATCTTTGTACCCCAAGAACTTAGAACTTAAAACAATGTTAACCTGTGGTGCCTTTCAAATCTATGATCATGTGAACCGGATGAATAAACAAACTGTCTTAATATTGTATCTGTAACTCACACTTATTAAACCCAGAATAAATTTCTGGGGATCCTAGTGGATCTATCTGTGGTGCCTCACACCTGTCTTCAGTGTGGAAAGGCTTAGTATATAACTGCTTAGGCTGGGCATGGTGGCTCATGCCTGTAATCCCAGCACTTTGGGAGGTAGAGGTGGGCGGATCACGGGGTCAAGAGATCGAGACCGTCCTGGCCAACATAGTGAAACCCCATCTCTACTAAAACTACAAAAATTAGCCAGTCATGGTGGCATGCACCTGTAATCCCAGCTACCTAGCTACTTGGGAGGCTGAGGCAGGATAATCGCTTGAACCCGGGAGGTGGAGGTTGCAGTGAGCGGAGATGGCGCCATTGCACTCCAGCCTGGGTGACAGAGCAAGACTCTATCTCAAAAAAAGAAAAAAAGAAAAAAAAAAAAAAGTAACTGCATAACACATTTATGGGAGTGTAAACCAGGTCAGGGTTATATTTGTTTTTTATACAAGTGAATACATAGTCATAAGATACTAAAACTTGGCAGTTTTCTTTAGCAACTACACATATTTCTATATGGACCTTTGGGTCTGCCTCTGATATTGTCAACTTGGGAGCAGCCAATGACTACTTTCTTCAAAGATACCTCTTCTTTAATTGATTGGAAAAAATACCATTTGTGTATGGTACCCAATTTGGATCTCAATTTGGATAGAGGTATATCCTCCCTCTCTCTGCACAGGAATGAAGAAACTTGAAGAATATTGGAGAAATGAAAGGAAATACGAATAGAAAGTGTATATAAAAATATGACCAGAGATATGGCCCAGGTTGGGGTTTGAGGGTCAGGGTCTGGCCAAATGTGAGAGACCACTTGAAGTGAGGCAAACAGGTGTCAAACAGGCAAAGCTCTTTCAGAGCTTGTTTTGGCATTGCATGTTTTTTTGTTGTTTGTTTTTGTTTGTTTTGTTTTGTTTTGTTTTTTGAAACAGAGTCTTGCTCCATCGCCCAGGCTGGAGTGCAGTGGTACAATCTTGGCTGGCTGCAACCTCTGCCTCCTGGGTTCAAGTGATCCTCCTGCCTCACCCTTCCGAGTAGCTGGGATTACAGGTGCCCACCACCATGCCTAGCTAATTGTTTTTTGTATTTTTGGTAGAGACAGCATTTCCCCATGTTGGCCAGGCTGGTCTTGAACTCCTGACCTCAAGTGGCCCACCTGCCTCAGCCTCCCAAAGTGCTGGTATTATAGGTGTGAGCCACCGCACCCGGCCTGGCATTGCATGTTGATACTGGTTCTCCTCTTACTTCCTCTGCTGCCTCCTCTATTCCTGGTCCTTCTGTTAGATACTTGTTCAGAAGAGTTCTAATGTACCTAATCTGTCAACTCTGGGCCTTTACAAAGATAAGGGAGCAGTGATACTTCTGAACTACTGTGGAAGATAAATGCTTCATAATGAACTGAGAAAATCACATAAAATTCCTTAGAAACAATTAAAACACATACAAGTGCAAGATGTAATAGTATTAGGCCTAGGAAGCAGACTGTAATATTCACATAAACTCTAACCATACCAGCTTTGGGTGAATCATGCTAAAAGTTGGAGGTTAATAACTGAGCTAATAAAACTGTGAAATTGGAGTATGTGACCATGGGCTGATATCTAGGAGGGGTTGCAGTTTTGAGATTGACTGTTCTAACTAGAATCCTATGAAATTTAGAAGGTAGTCTGGTCTTCTGGCTCCTGAGGAAGATGACCAATAGGGAAGAGGTATTCTGCGGCTATGACTGGTATGAGAAGATTGAAGCCTACTGGGAAGGGGCAGTATCTTAGCGGGAATGATAGACTCCACCGATTTCAAATAGAGATATGACTGGTGAATTTCTAGGGCTCTCCATATCTCCTTTTCTCTTTCATTTTTGTTTTTGGGCTTTGCTGGTTTAGTTTTTTACCAATTCATGGTCCTGAACTTTCTCAGTTAACTTTGGAAATGGATAATGTAGAAAATGTCCCTTCATCTCCCTCCCTTACTACTCTAAAGGACAGAACAAGGATCCATATGAAGGTACTTCTCTACATGGATCTGAAATATAGGACTATCCTGATTGTATTCTAAAGGATCAAGGTGCTAGAAAGTGACCACTGGGCAATGGATTACATTTGGGGATACAAATATATAGTACTGGGGCTAAAAGCAGATTCTTTAGTCAGTCTAGCAAAATCTAGAACTCAGTTCCACCATTTACTGGCTCATGCTGAATGAGGTATTTAACCTATCTGTGCCTCTTTTCTTATCTGTAAAAGGGCATAAGAATAGGTCCTATCCAATAGTGTTGTTGTAAAGTCTAAATGTGGAAATAGTACATAAGCATTTGATGCAGTACCTGGCATGTAACACAAGTTAGCTGTTGTCATCACACTTAGGTGAATCTAACCTCTTACCAGCCATACCTGCCTTAGAAAGTTGTACAAGGAATCAATTAATTTATTGTGTAGTGCTTCTCAGTAATGTAAAGGAGTGTTGTTTGGTTTGCATTTTACATACCTAGTTACTATTTTCATGTTCTTCCTGTGAATCATTATGATTTGCTTCCATCATGTGGATAGAGAAACAGGTTCAGAAGGGTAAATGAGTGTTTGAATTTAGATCCCCTATTCTCAGATCCTTCTTTGTTCAGAATACAGGTTCTGTAGTCACTTTGTATTTCGAGGGCTTTACTTATCTTAGAAATTCATGTAATATCTTGTCCTCTAGATTTGGTGCTTCCAGATGTGAGTTATCGGGCGGAATCCAGTGAGGGGGATCAGTCTCATAATATGGACCCTCAAGGACAAACTCTGCTGCTTTTTCTCTTTGTGGATTTCCACAGTGCATTTCCAGTCCAGCAGATGGAAATCTGGGGTAAGTATAAGAGAATGGGGTTGCCAGCTTGGGTGTGCCAAATGCTAAGAGAGAGGGAAACTTTGTGTAATGCACACATGTAAATTAGATATATTTCTGTAGAATAAAGAAGTTCAGTGAAAAACCCTGCTTAATAAAATAAATATATCCTATAGAAAAGATTCATATATTGATGCATTGCTTAAATGACGACGTTTCTAGATCTGGTTGGCCAGAAATCAGCAGACACTTCATATATATTGCTCCCTAGGGATCAGCAGTTCTCAATGTTAGCTGCACAATATTACCTGAAGAGCATCTAAAATGCTCATTCCCCAGAGATTCTGATTTCCAGATGGACTGAGGTGGGGCTCAGGGCTCAGTATGTTTAAGAAATTTTTTTAATTTTTAGAGACGCTCTGTCATCCAGGCTGGAGTGCAGTTGCGCGAGCATAGCTCACTGCAACATCAAACTCCTGGGCTCAAGTGATCCTCCCACTTCAGCCTCCCAAGTAGCTGGGCCTACAGGTGTATGCGACCGCACCTGGATAACCTTTTCAATTATTTTTTGTATTATTATTTTTTGTATGGAGGTCTTGCTTTGTTGCCCAGGCTGGTCTCGAACTCCTGGCTTCAAGTAATCTTCCTTCCTTGGCATCCCTAAGTGCTTGTTGGTATGTTTTTAAAGTTTCTCAGGCCAGGTGTGGTGGCTCACGCCTGTAATCTCAGCACTTTTGGAGGCTGAAGTGGGTGGATCACTTGCAGCCAGGAGTTCAAGGCCAGCCTGGCCAACACGGCGAAACCCCATCTCTACTAAAAATACAAAAATTAGCTGGCATGGTGGCGGCTTCTTGTAACCTCAGCTATTTGGGAGACTGAGACAGGAGAATCTCTTGAACCCAGGAGGCAGAGGTTGCAGTGAGCCGAGATTGTACCACTGCACTTCAGCCCGGGCAAGACATTGAGACTGTGTCTCAAAAAGTAAAATAAAGTAAAGTAAAATAAAATAAAATAAAACTTCTAGGGTGATTCTGATGTATAGCAAGGCTTGGGAACTTTTCATCATCATGCTGCCTTTCCAGGCGGATTTTTAAAAAATGCACACCTAACTAGCCGGGCGAGGTGGCGGGCGCCTGTAGTCCCAGCTACTCGGGAGGCTGAGGCAGGAGAATGGCGTGAACCCGGGAGGCGGAGCTTGCAGTGAGCTGAGATCCAGCCACTGCACTCCAGCCTGGGCGGCAGAGCGAGACTCCGTCTCAAAAAAAAAAAATGCACACCTGTTCTTATTCAGGTATGCAACAAGGAACCTTTGGTGTTTATCTGTTAGATGGGTGATAATTTGTTATCAATCAGAAAGGTTATCTATGATAGAGATAAAACAGTGGTTTCATTTTCTGGTCCATAAAACACATGCATCAGAATCACTGGATGATGATGATGATGATGATGATTATTATTATTATTATTTTTGAGACAGAGTCTCCCTCTGTCACCCAGGCTGAAGTGCAGTGGCGCGATCTTGACTCACTGCAACCTCCACCTCTCGGGTTCAAGCGATTTTCCTGCCTCAGCCTCCTGAGTAGCTGGAATTACAGGCACATGCCACCACACCTGGCTAATTTTTGTATTTTTAATAGAGACGGGGTTTCACCATGTTGGTCAGGCTGGTCTCAAACTCCTGACCTCATGATCCACCCGCCTTGGTGCCCCAAACTACTGGGATTACAGGTGTGAGCCACTGCCCCTGGCCATTATTATTATTTTTGTAGAGACAAGGTCTGAACTCATGGGCTCAAGTGATCCTCCCACCTCGGCCTCCCAAAGTGCTCGGATTACAGGCATGAGCAACACACCTGCCTCAAGTGATTCTTAAATATAGTAAAACTTGAAAACCACTGAGCATGAGCAGGAGTTGGCGGCTTTATTTTAATCCAGTAAACCCTGAGATGTAAATTTAAGTGTTTCTCAATGCCCTTCTAATCTTTGAGGAAAGTTACAGGGAGAAGTGGAGCTTATACAAATTTGGGGAAAAGTTTGTAAGCCTCCCTTTTGGTGCTTCTGATATGTCTCTGTGTTCTCCTTTCTCTATGGGCCAGTGTGTTTTCATGGGACTCTATTCAGGCACTCCAGTGCTATTTGGTGTGGCCCTGCTCCCACTGAGTCATAAGAAAAAGACTGCTTACAACACCAGACCAAAAGAGCTCATGTTGACTGGTGTCCATTATTTATTGAACAAACCATTGTTGGCTGTGGTATTCTTCCTGCTACCTTCCTTCTGAGCCTCTCAGCAGTAAGATAAGGCAAACTTTTCCCTGCCTTTTCCCAAAACGTGCTGTACACACTGTAGGAGAGAAGCACTGTTTCCTGGGGCTCTGGCTTGTAGCTGTTTATTTGAGGAGCTAGTGGTCTTTGGTGCGTGGCCGTTCCGATGATTAATGCCAGGGGAATGGAAAATAGAAGATATCTAAACTAATGTGAGGATTCCTAGGGCTGTTCCCTGTGGCCTATGCTCACACAGACAGAGGCTGGTAAGAGCAGCAGCTTATTATTGTGGAAAAGACATCAGGGTGGAATCAAGAGACTTGGGTTTAATTTTAGCACTGATACCAACTTCCTCAGTGATTTTTGGGAAGCATGTCACGTAAATCTGAGCCTCCCTTTTCATATCTTTAACATGAGATTGTTAGGCTAGGCCCCATCAAAGGCCTTTCCAGGTCTAAAACCCTCTTAAGACTTAAGATCTGCTACCTTCTGGCAGTTTTTTTTTTTAAGGTCTGCCAGAAGGTAATCCTCAGATAATGTAAGCCTGATAACATGTTCTGATCCCTAGTGAACATTCCTTAAGAACTCAGATTCCTCAGAAACACAGTATTATCATTCTTGTACTACTGTGATAATCTGTACACTTCTGTTTAGCTTGACTCTGAAGGCCTGCAGTATCTCAGTTGTTGTACTCAGTGTTGGATTTAAAAGAAATTCATCAATGTATTAGTAAATACAGTAAGTCTTTCACATCTTACACATCTGGTAATTTAAGACTAGCCTCTGAAGAAGTTGCACAGTGAGGGGAGGTAGATATAGACATGGTGATAATTTTACCTTATCTTCCCCCTTTTCTTTCTCATATCCTTAAAAACTTTCTCTAGAACCTCTTCTTTTAGGAAACAGATTGTTCAAAATTAGTCTGTTTCCATGTGTCTTTAAGAAAATTACTTAATTGGCCTTATGCCCACCTACCTTGTCATGGTAACTTTTCTGTGATTAACTCATTTTTTTTTCTTGTGACTAACTCATTGTTTTCCACAATGTCAAAAGCATTTTTTGATGGTCAAAATTTTAGGAATGAACTTTGACTTTTAAATTAAATGTCTGATGGGTGCAGCACACCAGCATGGCACAAGTATACATATGTAACAAACCTGCACGTTGTGCACATGTACCCTAGAACTTAAAGTATAAAAAAATAAAAAATAAAAAAAAATCTGCTTTCAAAAGGGATCTGATTTCTTGAAGCTATTCTTAAAACCAAACTATGGAAAATACCAATCTAGATGATATATTAACATAGCAATAGCAATATTTTGAAATTGTACAGTGTATATTTCCAAACACTTCATGGGCCAGGCACCGTGGCTTGGCACCTGTAATCCCAGTACTTTGAGGGGCCAAGGCAGGAGGATTGCTTGAGCCCTGGAGTTTAAGACCAGCTTGGGCAACATAGCGAGACCTCGTCTCTACATATAAAAATGTGCCAGGCATGGTGGCTCACACCTGTAATCCGCGCACTTTGGGAGGCCAAGGCGGGCGGATCACCCTGAGGTCAGGAGTTTGAGACAAGTCCGGCCAACATGGCTAAACCCCGTCTCTACTAAAAATACAAAAATTAGCTGGGTGTGGTGGCAAGCAGATGCCTGTAATCCCAGCTACTCAGGAGGCTGAGGCAAGATAATCACTTGAATCCAGGAGACGGAGGTTGCAGTGAGCTGAGATCATGCCATTGCACTCCAGCTCAGACAACAAGAGCAAAACTCTGTCTTTAAAAAAAAAAAAAAAAAGCCAGGCATGGTGGTGGTGCACACCTGTGGTCCCAGCTATTCGGGAGGCTGAGGTGGGAGGATCACTTGAGCCCTGGTGGTCGAGGCTGCAGTGAGCCGAGATCGTGTCACTGCGCTCCAGGCTGGGCAACAAAAAAGCCCAGAAAACACTTCATGTACATTATTGCAGTTTATCTACACAACATACCTCTGAGAGCAGGTGGTATAAAGTCATTTTCTATACTGAAGAAAAGATATCATCACCACTAGTTGATGGCAGAATTGACCCTAGAATCTATGTTCTCCCTGACTCCAGCTCCAGAATCCTTTTGAGCTCACCATATATTACCTTCCCTAACAGGAAAGCCTCATGGTGCCTTATGGTAGAAAATGTTCTTCTGGCTTGCATTTTTAATACAGTCCTGGAAAAAGCCAGCCAGTTTTAGGCTGCTTCATCATATAATTCTGAACACTGTAAACAAAGAATAATCAAGAAAGATTTTCTCCAGGTGACCTGTAAATTTGGCTTCCTGTGCCTGCTGCATCGGGATCATTACATGGCGGCCTATTGTTTGATGGCATAATTTTTTTGCCTGTTGCTCTCACGTTAGCTTTTCTGAATGAGGCTGAGCAGTGGTGCCCATGGTTACTTTAACAGAGATAATCCCCCATTTAAAAGGACCTCATACCAACAGTTCTGTGTCATCTTTGTGAATTTTAACCTTTTCTTTACCACAGTACATCTGAAAGCACTGCCACAGCAGTGATGTTCACATAGATGTAGAGCAGGGTTAGACACACTCTATAGGACATTTGCTTCTCCCTTTCTCCTCTCCTTTGGAGTCACTGGAATTGTTTATAGTACATGGTATGTATATGAATTAAACAGGATCCATTATTTGTTTCTTTAAAAAATAATGTCATTCTTCACCTTAATTTTCCTGAGCTTTCTTAGATTTATAAGTGGGAATTGGGTAGGTTTGTAAGTTGCTGGGAGATTTTGTCTTAAAAAAGGTAATTATTTGTGGATATGTAGGGGTCTCTTCTTCCAAGAGGCATCTTTTCCACTCCCAGTCCTGACTCAGAGCACATGAACAGCAATCTTGAAGTAGTTATCCTCGCTTATGGTTAATCCTTGGATAATGCAAGCCTGATACCATGTTCTGAGCCCTACTGAACATTCCTTAAGAACTCGATTCCTCAGAAACCAGTGTTATCATTCTTGAACTACTGTGATAATTTGTACACCTCTGTTTAGCTTGATTCTGAGGGCCTGCAGTTTCTCAGTTGTTGTACTGATCTCAGTACAACATCTCAGATGTTATATTGGATTTAAAAGAAATTCATCAATGTACTAGTAAAGTGTCTTAAATCTTACACATCTGGTAATTTAAGACTAGCCTTTGAAGATGCACAGTGAGGGGAGGTAGATATAGTGATAATTTTACCTTCTCCCTCCCCTTAGGAGTCTATACTTTGCTCACAGCTCATCTCAATGCCATCCTTGTGGAGAGCCACAGTGTAGTGCAAGGTTGCATCCAGTTCACTGTGGACCAGGTCTTGGAGCAACATCACCAGGCTGCCAAGGTAATAAGGAATTCACAGCCTCTTTTCTCCTATTCTTTAAGAAAAAGATAGCAAGCATCATATATAGCAGGCACAGGGCCCAGGAGCCCTTCTTCCCTTAATGCCCCTTCCTCTCTTCTGTCACCTGGGTGATCTTACAACGCTACATCTAGCCTACAACTCAAACTTTAGCTTAAATGGATCACTGTAACCAGCTTGCTTAGTAGGTGTGTTTGGGTAAATAAGGAAATAGTTAATAGGGAAAAATGGCTGATACCACACCTCTTCCTTATCCATATAATTCCCCTTCCCACACAGACTTCTGGAGCTGCTGCTTCGCTATGTCTTACATTCCTCCCCCATTTTCCTAATATTTTACACTACCACCTTCTCTCCTTACCTGATTTTCTAAATCCATCCATCCTGTGTACTTTTGGTAGCACATTTCTTGCCTCATATGGCCCACTTTTCAGGGAAAAAACAACCACACTAAGAGAGCAGAACTAAAAGCTGTTTTTTTTTTTTTTTTTTTCAAATAGTGTGTCTGTTTTCTTGACCAGTGTCCCATTGCTTGTCTTCTCTAAATGTGCCTGTGTCAGTAAGCCACCTCTGTGAAATGTGAGAACATTTTAAAATTTTATATTAATTCCCTAAATGTTATGGTATAAAAATATGTGAGGATCTCAGTAACTTTTGTTGATGGATAGGAAGAATTGTTGAAATCCTGCTCTGATGGAAATGTGTGGGCCCTCTGGGATTCTCTAAACCACATCTTGGGATTCACGCAGTCTTCCCCTTACTTGTTATGTTTCCCAGGCTCAGCAGAAACTACAGGCCTCACTCTCAGTGGCTATGAACTCCATCATGAGTATTCTGACTGGAAGCACTAGGAGCAGCTTCCGAAAGATGTGTCTCCAGACCCTTCAAGTTAGTAGGAGATTGGGATTGGGGAGGCTTAAAAGTGGGCTTTTAAGTGGGTTTGGGTTTAAAAGTGGGTTTGGGTTGGGTATGGTGGCTCATGCCTATAATCGCAACACTTTGGGAGGCCAAGGTGGGAGGATTGCTTGAGCACAGGAGTTTGACACCAGTCTGGGCAACATAGAGAGATCCTGTCTCTACAAGTAACTAAAAAATCACCCAGGTGGGATGGTGCACACCTGTGGTTACAGCTTCTCAGGAGGCTGAGGTAGGAGGATCAACTGAGCCCGGGATGTTGAGGCTGAGCCATGATCGTGCCACTACACTCCAGCCTGGGCAACAGAGTGAGACTTGTCTTAAAAAAAAAAAAAAAAAAAATGTCCGGGGTGGTGGCTCATGCCTGTAATCCCAGCACTTTGGGAGGCTGAGGCGGGTGGATGACCTGAGGTCAGGAGTTTGAGACTAGCCTGACCAACATGGTGAAACCATGTCTCTACTAAAAATACAAAAATTAGCCAGGCGTGGTGGCAGTTGCATGTAATCTCAGCTATTCGGAAGGCTGAGGCAGGATAATTGCTGGAACCTGGGTGGGGGAGATTGCAGTGAGCCGAGATCGCCCCATTGTACGCCAGCCCAGGTGACAACAGCGACACTCCATCTAAAAAAAAAAAAAAAAAAAAGCCATGATTTTAATGACATTCTACTGCTTATCTTTGTAAAATGTACAGTATTTTTAGAAACATTATTTTATTTGCGCCACTGTGATGCTACATAGTACCAGGCTTAAGTTTTAAGAAATATTTGTTGAACAGTAGTATGTATACTATTTTACAAATAAGAAAACAAGTTATTTAAGATTTCTGCTTTAGGTCACACAGCTAGTTAAGAACAGAGCTAGGGTTGGGTGTGGTGGCTCACGCCTGTAATCCTAGCACTTTCAGAGGCTGAGGCGGGTGGATTGCTTGAGGTCAGGAGTTCACGACCAGCCTGACCAATGTGGTGAAACCCTGTCTCTACTAAAAATATAAAAATCAGCCAGGCGTGGTGGTGCACACCTGTAGTTCCAGCTGCTCAGGAGACTGAGGCAGAATTGCTGAAACCCAGGAGGTGGAGGTTGCAGTGAGCCAAGATCACCCCACTGAACTCTATCCTGGGTGACAAAGTGAGATTCTGTCTCAAAAAAGGAAAAAAAAAAAAAAAAAGGAACAGAGCTAGGACTAGATCAGTGATTCCTAATCTAATTCCTTGTTGAAGAATGCTATCTCATGGCGACAGAATACACTGGAAATAACTGAGCAACCTTAACTATTACATGTATGTGGCAATATGGAATCAGAGGCTCACGTTCAAATCCTGACTCACTGACTTATAAGTTATGTTTAGGCCTGTAGTTCTGAGACTTGTCTACAAATTGGAAAAAAATAGTAGTACCTCACAGAGTTATAAAAGTGAGAGCTAAATGTGTGCTATGGTCTGAATGTTTATATATCCCTAAAATTCATATGTTGAAATCCTAACCCCTGAACTGATAACATTAGGAGGTATGAGGCTTTGAGAAGTGATTTAGGTCATTAGGCCCTCATGAATGGGATTAGTGCCTTTATTTTTATTTTATTTTTTGAGTCGGAGTTTCGCTCTTGTTGCCCAGGCTGGAGTGCAATGGCATGATCTCCGCTCACCGCAACCTCCGCCTCCAGGGTTCAAGCAAACCTCCTGCCTCAGCCTCCTGAGTAGCTGGGATTACAGGCATGCGCCACCGCGCCTGGCTAATTTTGTATTTTCAGTAGAGACAGAGTTTCTCCATATTGGTCAGGCTGGTCTCAAACTCCCGACCTCAGGTGATCCACCTGCCTTGGCCTCCCAAAGTGCTGGGATTACAGGCGTGAGCCACCTCGCCCCGCCGGATTAGTGCCTTTATAAAAGGGGCCCCAGGCCGGGCGTGGTGGTTCATGCCTGTAAGTAATCCCAGCACTTTGGGAGACCGAGGTGGGTGGATCACCTGAGGTCAGGAGTTCCAGATCAACCTGACCAACATGGTGAAACTCTGTCTCTACTAAAAAAAAAAAAAAAAAAAAAAAACAAAAACATTAGCCAGGCGTGGTGGTGGGCACCTGTAATCCCAGCTACTTGGGAGGCTGAGGCAGGAGAATCACTTGAACCTAGGAGGTGGAGGTTGTAGTGAGCCGAGATCGCACCATTACACTCTAGCTTGGGTGACAAGGGCGAAACTCTGTCCCCCTACATCCCCACCGGAAAAAAAAAAAAAAACCCAGAGAGACCCTTACCCCTTCTGCCATGTGAGGACACAGGGAGGAAGTGGGCAGCCTACAGCCCAGAAGAGGGCCCTCACCAGAACCTGACCATGCTGGCACTTTAATTTCAGATTCCCTGCCTCCAGCACTGTGAGAAATCAGTTTCTATTGTTTACAAGCCACCCAGTCTACAGGAATTTGGTATAGCAACCCTAATGGACTAAGACAGTGTCAAAGTGCATAGCATATGGTAGATTCTCAATAAATGTTAGTGTTTCCCTTCCTTTAGGAATGTGTGCTGACCAACTGGTATTATCAATGGGCAATATATCATTCCATATTTGTTGCTTCATTTTTTTAGTATAGTTTTCTTGAAAAGCTAGTATAATACAAAAAATATTTTAAAATAATAACTAGTAAAATTTATCACTATAATTTTTACTCATTATCTCATATATAGTTGTAATCAAAGCATTCTATTTTCATATATAATTTGACATTTTCCCCATTTCAACAGTCTTAGAATTTTTAGTTAATATCCCACCATATTGTTTAAATCTAATTTAATAAACGATTTCTCTGTTAGACATTTGTTTACATTCTTGCTTATATAGTGTTTCAGTTAATACCTTTATGTAATGTCTTGCTTCTTTCGAATTATTTTCTAGAACAAATTTCTATAAATGGAGTTATGAGCCAAAGTGTATAACACATTTATAAGCTAGTGTATTTTATCATAACTTCAACTTTCTGGGTCATGTGGATAGCACAGGGTAGTGAGAAGAACACTATATTGGGAATTCTAAGGTATCCATTAAAGCCCTAACTTTTGTACTAACTAGCTGTGAGATCTTGGGTGGGTCACTTCTTTTTTTTTTTTTTTTTTTTTTTTTGAGACAGAGTTTTGCTCTTATTGCCCAGGTTGGAGAGCAATGGCGCGATCTCGGCTCACCGCAACCTCCGCCTCCCAGGTTCAAGTGATTCTCCTGCCTCAGCCTCCCGAGTAGCTAGGATTACAGGCATGTGCCACCATGCCTAATTTTGTATTTTTAGTAGAGACGGGGTTTCTCTATGTTGGTCAGGCTGGTCTCGAACTCCTGACCTCAGGTGATCCATCTGCCTTGGCCTCCCAAAGGGCTGGGATTACAGGTGTGAGCCACTGCGCCCAGCCCACTTCTCCTTTTTGAATTTCAATGTTCTCATCCATAAAATTAGTGTGTTGTATTAGGTTATTACCCTGGTCCCCTTTAATTCTAACATCCTATAATTATCTATTTAAAAGTAGAAAGCTGTTACCTATTTCCTGTGGGTGCAAACTGTATTATTTTGTTCCTCTCCTCCCTAAAAGACTTGTCAGAAAAAAAAAAGAGTCTCATATCAGCCTCAGTTATGCAGTAGAACCTGTGCTGTCTTGGAAACTCTTCTTATAGAAGAGCAGTTTATATAACCCCTTCATGAACAGATGGATCTTCTGGATATTTATCTCCTACAGAGATGGGAGAACAGGCCAGGTGCAGTGGCTCACACCTGTAATCCCAGCACTTTGGGAGGCTGAGGTGGGTGGATCACCTGAGGTCAGGAGTTCGAAACCAGCCTGGCCAACATAGTGAAACCCGTCTCTACTAAAAATACAAAAATGAGCTGGGTGTGGTGGTGCATGCCTGTAGTCCCAGCTACTCGGGAGGCTGAAGCAGGAGAATCACTTGAACCTGGGAGGCGGAGGCTACAGTGAACCAAGATTGTGCCACAGAACTCTAGCCTGGGTGACAGAGCGAGACTCTCTCAAAAAAAAAAAAAAAAAAAAAAAGATGGGAGAACAAAGACCTTCTTTGAAGGATCTTGCTTAGATGACAGAAGTGGGAAGACATATAGGAGTCACAACTGCCCGTCTTATACCAAGTAGCTCAGGCCTTCTTTTTACCTCTCCTGCCTTCATGAAGACTAAGAAAACTCCTAACTTTAATGGCTTGCCTACTATCTGCCTCCTCTTCTCCCTGTATTAACTGTGTGTGAGAACTTCCCCCCTTGGTTTCCAGTATTGGAACTTAGCATGTTCTATTTCTGGCCCATTTTAGGCAGCTGACACACAAGAGTTTGGGACCAAACTGCACAAAGTATTTCGTGAGATCACTCAGCACCAATTTCTTCACCACTGCTCATGTGAGGTGAAGCAGGTAAGTGTAAATAATCAGTACTTTGGTGGGAATCTTCCATTTTGATATATGGGAATCCTGAATTGAGGGTGGGTAGGTACAAGTGTTTCAGACTGCATAATCTGAGGTCAGCCTTTCAGCAAGGAAGTCTGTGAAACAAAATCATCTGTTTTCTATCTCTCAGGAATGACTATCCCACTGGTTGCCTGGTGTCCAATATCTTGAAAGCCGTTGTTTCATACGTTGTATCCAGGATTTTTGTTATTTCAGGCCCGAGGGTAGATTCAGTCCCTGTTACACCATCTTGTCCAGAAGACACTGTAGGATAACTTCATCTTTAATCTCTCTCATTTATTCATCCTATAATTTTAGTTCCAGATAAGTCAATCCTACTGACTGGAGCCAAGAGAGCCAGAAAAGTGGGCTTCAGTTAGACGACTACCACCAGCTAAACTTGGAATCTGGAGAAACAGAATTTTCTGCTAGGATCTCCCTTCACTCATTAGAGGAGACCATCACAAAACCAGTTAAAAGCTATTTGACCTCCTTGAGGGTAAAGACCCCAACTAAGAAAATTCTAGATCTCCAGCATCCAAAAAGGTGAAAAGATAAAAGTGGATTTTTTTGTTTGTTTTTTTGGGGTTTTTTTGGGTTTTTTTTTTTTTTTTTTTGAGATGGAGTCTCCCTCTGTTGCCTAGGCTGGAGTGCAGTGGCATGACCTCGGCTCACTGCAACCTCTGCCTCCCAGGTTCAAGCGATTCTCCTGCCTCAGCCTCCCGAGTAGCTGAGACTACAGGCGCCCACTACCACGCCAGGCTAATTTTTGTATTTTTAGTAGAGATGGGGTTTCACCATGTTGGCCAGGCTGTTCTCAAACTCCTGACCTCAGGTGATCCGCCCACCTTGGCCTCCCAAAGTACTGGGATAACAGGCTCAAGCCACTGTGCCCGGCCCATAATTGACTTTTTTTTAAAAAAAAATTATTATTATACTTTAAGTTGTAGCATACATGTGCATAACGTGCAGGTTTGTTACATATGTATACTTGTGCCATGTTGGTGTGCTGCACCCATCAACTCGTCAGCACCCATCAACTGGTCCTTTACATTCTTTACGTCCTTGCCATAATTGACTTTTTAAAGCACAAATAGTAACACTGTATTATAATATTTATTACCTATGGAGAAGTAAAATATATGACAATAATAGCACAAAGACCAAGAGGAAAGAAATGGAAATATACTATTGTAAGGTATTATACTATATGTGGAGTGATATAATACTAATTGAAGGTAAACTGATAAATCAAACCCACAGTGAAATACCACGTTATATTTACTACAACATTATTATTTAAAAAATAGAAATTAAGCATTAGTAAAGATGGGGAGAAATTAGAATCCTTGTGCATGTTAGGTGGGAAAGTAAAATGGTACAGGTGCTGTCGAAAAAAAAATAAATAAATAAAAATAAAAAATAAATAAATAAATAAAAGGAACCAGCTGGACATGGTGGCTCACTCCTGTAATCCCAGCACTTTGGAAGGTCAAGACAGGTGCATCGCTTGAGCTCAGGAGTTCAAGACCAGCCTGGACAACATGGTGAAACCCTGTCTCTACAAAAAAAAAAAAGAAAAAAAATTAGCCAGACATGGTGACATACACCTGTAGTTCTGGCTACTTGGGAGGCTAAGGTGGAAGGACTGCTTGAGCCTGGGAGGTCAAGGCTGCAGTGACCCAAGAATGTGCCACTGTACTCCACCTGGGTGACAGAGCCAGACACTGTCTCAAAAACAAATAAATAAAAGGAACCATTAAAATAACACAACAAGGCCGGGCGTGGTGGCTCACGGCTGTAATCCCAGCACTTTGGGAGGTCGAGGCGGGCAGATCACCTGAGGTCAGGAGTTCGAGACCAGCCTGGCCAACATGGCGAAACCCCATCTCTACTAAAAATACAAAAATTAGCCGGGTGTGGTGGTGCGTGCCTGTCATCCCAGCTACTCAGGCGAGTGAGGCAGGAGAATCACTTGAACCTGGGAGATGGAGGTTGCAGTAAGCCGAGATCGCGCCATTGCACTATAGCCTGGGCAACAAGAGTGAAATTCTGTTTCAAAATGAATAAATAAAACAAAATAACACAACAAGGAGTTGTAAGTCAAAAAAGGAAATACAATGAGAATCATAAAAACTCAACCCAAAAGACAGAATGGCCAGGTGCAGTGGCTCACACCTCTAATTCCAGCACTTTGAGAGGCTGAGACGGGCGGATCACTTGAGGTCAGGAGTTCAAGGCCAACATTGTGAAACCCCATCTCTACTAAAAAAATAAAAAATAGATAAAAATTAGCCCGGCATGGTGGCTCGCACCTGTAGTCCCAGCTCCTTGGGAAGCTGATGCAGGAGAATTGCCTGAAGCCCAGGGGCAGAGGTTGCAGTGAGCCAAGATCGTGCTACCGCACTCCAGCCTGGGCAACAGAGTGAGACTCTGTCTCCAATAAAGACGGCAGAAAATGAGGAAAAGGGAACAGAGCACATGAGACTAATAGAAAACACTTATCAAGATGATATATTTAAACACTATGATATCAACTATTCCATTAAATGTTAATGGTCTTGCCAAGCGCAGTGGCTCAGCCTGTAATCCCAGCACGTTGGGAGGCCAAGACAGGAAGATTGCTTGAGCTCAGGAGTTGAAGACTAGCCTGGCCAACACGGTGAAACCCCGTCTCTACAAAGTATTAAAAAATTAGGCCAGGCACGGTGGCTCACATCTGTAATCCCAGCACTTTAGGAGGTCAAGGTGGATGGATCACTTGAGGTCAGGACTTCAAGAGCAACCTGGCCAATATGGTGAAACCCCGTCTCTACTAAAAATATAAAAATTAGCCAGGTGTGTTGGCACACACTGTAGTCCCAGCTATTTGGGAGACTGAACCCAGGAAGCGGGGGTTGCAGTGAGCCAAGATCACGCTACTGCACTCCAGTCTAGGCATTGCAGCGATACTCCATCTCAAAAAAAAAAAAAAAAAAAAATTGCCGGGCACGGTGGCTCAAGCCTGTAATCCCAGCACTTTGGGAGGCTGAGATGGGCGGATCACGAGGTCAGGAGATCGAGACCATCCTGGCTAACACGGTGAAACCCCGTCTCTACTAAAAAAATACAAAAAACTAGCCGGGCGAGGTGGCGGGCATCTGTAGTCCTAGCTACTTGGGAGGCTGAGGCAGGAGAATGGCGTAAACCCGGGAGGCGGAGCTTGCAGTGAGCTGAGATCTGGCCACTGCACTCCAGCCTGGGTGACAGAGCAAGACTCCGTCTCAAAAAAAAATAAAAAATAAAAAAAATTAGCTGAGGCTGGGCACAGTGGCTCACACCTGCAATCCTAGCACTTTGGGGGGCCAAGGCAGGTGGATCACTTGAGGCCAGGAGTTTGAGACCAGCCTGGCCAACATGGTGAAATTCTGTCTCTACTAAAAATACAAAAATTAGCTGGGTGTGGTGGCACATACCTGTTGTCCCAGCTACTGGGGAGGTTGAGGCAGGAGAATCCCTTGAACCCAGGAGGCGAAGGCTGCAGTGAGCCGAGATTGCACCACTGCACTCCAGCCTGGGCAACAGAGCGAGACTCCGTCTCAAAAAGAAGGAAAAAAAATTAGCTCGGTGTGGTGATGTGCACCTGTAGTCTCAGCCACTTGGGAGGCTGAGGCAGGGAGGATCACTTGAGAATGGGAGGCAGAGGTTGCAGTGAACAGGATTGCACCATTGCACTCCAGCCTCGGTGACAGGGTGAGACCCTGTCTCCAAAAACAAAAAAGTAAATGGTCTGAATAATCCAATTAAAAGGCAGAGATTTACACCTTATACAAAAATTAATTCAAGATGGATTAAATACTTAAATGTTAGACCTAAAACCATAAAAACCCTAGAATACCATAAAAATTCTAGAAGAAAACCTAGGCAATACCATTCAGGACATAGGCATGGGCAAGGACTTCATGACTAAAACACCAAAAGCAATGGCAACAAAAGCCAAAATAGACAAATGAGATCTAATTAAAGAGCCTCTGCACAGCAAAATAAACTACCATCAGAGTGAACAGGTAACTTACAGAATGGGAGAAAAATTTTTGCAATCTACCCATCTGACAAAGGGCTAATATCCAGAATCTACAAATAACTTAAACAAATATACAAGAAAAAAATCAAACAACCCCATCAAAAAATGGGCGAAGGATACAAACACACACTTCTCAAAAGAAGACATTTATGCAGCCAACAGACACATGAAAAAATGCTCATCATCACTGACCATCAGAGAAATGCAAATCAAAACCACAATGAAATACCATCTCACACCAGTTACAATGGCAATCATTAAAAAGTCAGGAAACAACAGGTGCTGCAGAGGATGTGGAGAAATAGGAACACTTTTACACGTTGGTGGGACTGTAAACTAGTTCAACCATTGTGGAAGACAGTGTGGCAATTCCTCAAGGATCTAGAACTAGAAATACCATTTGACCCAGTGATCCCATTACTGGTTATATACACAAAGGAGTATAAATCATGCTGCTATAAAGACACATGCACACATATGTTTATTGTGGCAGTATTCACAATAGCAAAGATTGGAACCAACCCAAATGTCCATCAATGATAGACTGGATTAAGAAAATGTTGCACATATACACATGGAATGCTATGCAGCCATAAAAAAGAGATGAGTTCATGTCCTTTGTAGGGACATGGATGAAGCTGGAAACCATCTTTCTGAGCAAAACCATCATTCTGAGCAAACTATTGCAAGGACAGAAAACTAAACACCGCATGTTCTCACTCATAGGTAGGAACTGAACAATGAGAACACTTGGACATAGGGTAGGGAACATCACACACCGGGGCCTGTCGTGGGGTTGGGGGAGGGGGTAGGGATAGGATTAGGAGAAATACCTAATGTTAATGGGTGTAGCATACCAACATGGCACATGTATACATATGTAACCTGCACGTTGTACACATGTACCCTAGAACTTAAAGTATAATAAAAGAAACACACACACACACACACACACACACACACACACAAAGGCAGAGACTGTTAGACTGGGTAAAGAAGCAAGAGCCAACAACATGCATCTACAAGAATCTCACTTTAAATATAAAGACAGAAAAAAATTCAAAGTATAGAAAAAGATATGCCATGCTTACCCTAATAAAATAGGGCTGAAGAAGCTATTGTAATATCAAAGTAGATTTCAGATCAAAGCATATTACCTGGGATTAAGAGAGTGATTTCATAATGAAAAGATCAATTAATCACAAAGACAATAGTCCTAAACATTCATGCACATTTTTTTTCTTTTTTTCTTTTTTCCTCTTTCATGCACATGTTAAGAGAGTTTTAAAATACATGATACAGGCCGGGCACTGTGGTTCATGCCTGTAATTCCAGCACTTTGGGAGGCCAAAGTGGGGGGATCACAAGGTCAGGAGTTTGAGAGCAGCCTGGCCAACATGGTGAAACCCCATCTCTACTAAAAATATAAAAATTAGCCTGGCATGGTGGCGCACACCCATAATTCCAGCTACTCGGAGGGGGTGGGGGGTCTGAGGGAGAATTGCTTGAATACAGGAGGCAGAGGTTGCAGTGAGCTGAGATCATGCCACTGCACTCCAGCCAGAGTGACAGAGTAAGACTCTGTCTTGGGGAAGCACGGGGCAGCGGTGGGGGGTGGGGGGAAACATGATACAGGCCATGTGTGGTGGCTATGCCTGTAATCCCAGCACTTTGGGAGGCCGAGGTAGGTGGACCACCTGAGGTCAGGAGTTCGAGACCAGCCTGGCCAACATAGTGAAACCCCGTCTCTATTAAAAATACAAAAATTAGCTGGGTGTGGCGACATGCGCCTGTAATTCCAGCTACTTAGGAGGCTGAGGCGGGAGAATTGCTTGAACCCGGGAGACAGGGGTTGCAGTGAACCAAGATCACACCACTGCACTTCAGCCTGGGCGACAGTGAGACTCTGTCCCAAAGAAAACAAACAAAACCATGATACAGGGGGGCTGGGAATGATGGCTCACGCCTGTAATCCCAACACTTTGGGAAGCCGAGGCAGGTGGATTACTTGACCCCAGGAGTTCAAGACCAGCCTGGGTAAAATGGCAAAACCCCGTCTCTCCAAAAAAAGAGAAAAATTAGCCAGGCATGGTGGCACATACCTGTAGTCCCAGCTACTTGGGAAGCTGAGGTAGAAGAATTGCATGAGCCCAGGAGGCAGAGGTTGCCATGAGCTAAAATCACATCACTACACTCCAATCTAGGTGGCAGTGAGACCCTGCCTCAAAAATAAATAAAATAAATAAATATACATAAAACTAATAGAACTATAAGGAGAAATAGACAAATCCAAAATTATATTTCAAGATTTCAACAATAATTCTCTCAATAATTGATAGTTTTGATAAGTAGAGACAGAAAGTCAGAACAATGCTTTCAATCACTTTGACCTAACTGGCATTTATAAAAACACTCTGTTCAGCCACAGAAGAAGAATATGCATTCTTTTCAAGTGCATAAGGCACTTTTAGCAAGATAGAACATATTCTAAGGCATTAAATATGTCTCAATACATTTTTAAAGGATCTAAGTCATAAAAGTATGTTTCTGACTATAATAGAATTATTACAGCAAAATCAGTAACAGAAATCTAGAAAATCCCTAAATATTTGGAAACTAAATGACACATTTTTAAATAACCTATGAGTTAAACACAGAAATCAAAGCGATATTAGAAATATTTTAATTTAATTAAATGGAAAAGCAAATTATCAAAATTTGTGGGATGCAGCTGATGTAGTATTCAGAGGGGAAAATGCCTGTGTTAGAAAAGAAAAAAAGGCTCAAATCCATGATACCACTTTCCAACTGAAACTGGAATAAGAAGAGCAAATTAAACACAAATTAAACAGAAGAAATGAAATAATAAAGATCAGAATGGAAATCAGTAACATAGAAACCAGAAAAAACAATAGAGAAAAATCAATGAAACTAAAAGGGGGCTCATTTAGAAGATTAACAAAATTGATAAACATTTAGCCAGACTAATCAGAATAAAAAGAATGAACACAAATTGTCACTATCAGAAATCAGAAAGGTAGCATCAGATATTAAAAGGATTATCAGAATATTTTGAACAACTTTACAGTACATTTGACAACTTAGATGAAATGGACAAATCCATTGAAAGATACGAAGTTCACTCAAGAAGAAGTACCCCATGCACCTGATAGTTCTGTATCTATTTTTAAAATTGAATGTTTAAAAATCTTACCATAATATCCTCAATATATAAAGAACTCTTTTTTAAAACTCATTAATAAAAACACAACCCAGTTTTTTTAAATGGGCAAAATATTTGAACACACTTCACAAAAGAAGCTACAGATACACAAATGGCAGATAAAGATGTAAGATGCCCAACATCATCAGTCGCAACAAAAGTTCAAAGAACCACAATGAGGTAATCATTTCACACCACTGGAATAAAAGGACTGACTATGCCAGATGTTGACAAGCATGTGGAAGAATGAACTCACATACACTGTTTGTGGAAATGAAAAATGGTACAAGCACTTCGGAGAACAGCAGTTTCTTAAAAAGTTAAATACACACCCATCCTATGACCGAATAGTTCTTTCACTCCTAGGTATTTACCCAAGAGAAATGAAAGCATATCTCCACACAAAGACTTGTACACAAATCTTCATGGCCCTTTTGTTATAGCCCCCAAAATGAGAAACAACCCAGTATCAACAGGGAAATGGATAAACAAATTGTAATAGATTCATATAAAGGAATACTATGTGGCAATAAAAGGAAAGAACTATTGATACACATAGTGACATGGATGAATCTCTGAGTAGCATGGCGCATGAAAAAATGGAGAAATAAAGGAGTACATACTGTTTGATTGCACTTACATATAATTCTATAAAATGCCAACTAATCTATACAGGTCAGTGGTTACTAGAGGATGGGAGGTGGAAGAGTTGGAGGGAATGATTATAAAGGACAGCAGGACACTTGCAGGGAGATGAGTATGTTCATTTTGTTGACTGTGATGGTTTCACAGGTATGTACATGTGTACTTAAAAACTACATTTTTGGCCCGGCACAGTGGCTCAAGCCTGTAATCCCAGCACTTTGGGACGCCGAGGTGGGTGGATTACGAGGTCAGGAGTTCAAGACCAGTCTGGCTAAGATGGTGAAACCTCGTCTCTACTAAAAATATTTTTAAAATTAGCTGGGCGTGGTGGCAGACCACTATAATCCCAGCTACTTGGGTGGCTGAGACAGGAGAATTGCTTGAACCCAGGTGGCAGAGGTTGCAGTGAGCTGAGATCATGCCACTGCACTCCAGCCTGGGCGACAGGGTGAGACTGTCTCAAAAAAAAAATTGTACATTTTCTTTTTGAGACGGAATCTAGCTCTGTGCCGCCCAGGCTATTAAATGTAATCTCAGCTCGCTGCAACCTCATACTCCCCGCGCCATTCTCCTGCCTCAGCCTCCCGAGTAGCTGGGACTACAGGCGCCCACAACCGCGCCCGGCTAATTTTTTGTATTTTTAGTAGAGACGGGGTTTCACCGTGGTCTCGATCTCCTGACCTTGTGATCCGCCCGCCTCGGCCTCCCAAAGTGCTGGGATTACAGGCGTGAGCCACCGCGCCCGGCCTGTACATTTTCTATATATGCAGTTTACTCTGTTAGTTTATATCTCTATAGTTATAAAAACTATAGACACTATTTCTAAGAAAATGAGTAACGGCCTTTGGTACCTCCACTGCATCTACTCTGTACCTTGTACTTCTGCTTGCCTGATTGGGTGGGGAAGTTCAGGTGCCCAAGCACCCAAGAATCAAAGCATCTCGTGGACTTGACCATCCTCCTTTTCAGTGTGACCAGAGAGGCATAGAGCAGCAGTAAAGCCGTCAGTGCTGCCTTCACCACACCTTTCATGGCTGGCTGTGCTTTCTAGGATGCACTTCCCAGGAATGCATCTGCCATTCCTTTCAGCTGCTTCACCGCACATACTCTTGCCAGTTTCCCTCTGACTTGGAAAGCTGCTGTCCATGCCTTGCGCAAATAAAGCTAAAATCCATTATATCAGTTTCCTGGGAATGCTGTCAGAAATTAACATCAACTTGAAGGTTTAAGAACAACCCAAATTTATTCTGCCACAGTTCTGGAGGCCAGAAGTCCAAAATCAAGGTGTTCGTAGGGCCACACTCCCTCCAAAGTTACTAGAGGAGAGTGCTTCCTTGCCTTGCCTCTTCTAGCTTCTGATAAAAACTGTTCCTTGGTTTCTTGTAGCTTGCATAACTCCAAACTGTAACTCCATCTTCACATTGCTTTCTCCCTGTCTCTCAAATCTGTGTTTTTTTTTTTTTGGTTTTTTTTTTTTTTTTTTTGAGACTGAGTCTTGCTCTGTCGCCCAGACTAGGGTGCAGTGGCACGATCTCGGCTCACTGCAACCTCCACCTCCTGTGTTCAAGTGATTCTTCTGCCTCAGCCTCCCGAGTAGCTGGGATTAGAGGCGCCTACCACCATGCCCGACTAATTTTTGTATTTTTAGTAGAGACAGGGTTTTGCCATGTTGGCCAGGCTGGTCTTGAACTCCTAACCTCAAATGATCTGGCCGCTTTTTGGCCCTCTCAAAGTGCTGAGATTACAGGCAGGTAATTAGGGATTTAGGGCCCACCCTAAATCCAGGCTGATCCCATCCTGCGATCCGGAATTACAATTTGAGACTTTTCTCAAGCTCACATTCACAAATTCTGGGGGTTAGGATTTGGACATATTTGGGGTGGGGGAGAATGCAGTTCACTACAGCCATCTACATCTTCAGCTTTCTAGGGACAGGTTCAGGGTAAGGCATGTGCTGTTATCATAGAACCCAGGATATATGGGCAGAGGGACTCCTCAGAATCTAGGAGTGTTTCAGCCTCTCAATTCCTTTTACTTGGGCCTCTGTAGTACCCCAGTAAGACCTAAAAAAGGTAATCTGGGCCAGGCGCAGTGGCTCACTCCTGTAATCTCAGCACTCTGGGAGGGCAAGGTAGGTGGATCACTTGAGGTCAGGAGTTTGAAACCTGCCTGGCCAACATGACAAAATCCTGTCTCTACTAAAAATTAAAAAATTAGCTGGGCCTGCTGGCACATGCTTTGTAAGTCTCAGCTACTCAGGAGGGTGAGACATGAGAATTGCTTGAACCTAGGGGGTGGAGGTTGCAGTGAGCCAAGATCGTGCCACTGCACCCCAGACTAGGTGACAAAGCAAGACTCTTGTCTCAAAAAAAAAAAAAAAAAAAAAGATCTGACCTCTTTTACCCTGTTCTTTTGCTATAGTCATGGCTCATAGCCTCAGGGCCATTCATAGCCCAATTAATTTGGCAGATGGCTAGTGAACTCAAGGTCTTACCAGTAGTCATAGGTCTTGGAAAGAAGGAACACTTACTGAATCCCTAATCTGTGCCGAGATTTTCATTTTAATCTCTGCAAAGATGTTATAAGTTAGGTCATAGTTTTCCCACTTTAAAGATGAGGAAACTGATTACAGAACTTTCATAATTTGCCCAGAATCACAGTCAGTAAATAGCAAGGCTAGAATTTGTACTGAGATCTCTTGGCTCTAAAGCCTGGTAATATTGTTAACACAGAGGACTGGGTTGCAAGCCAAGGGCAGATGAGTGATCCAGGTCATTGAGTAGAACCCATGCTTCTCCACTCAACATCCCCATCAGGTTTCCCTCTGGTAATGGCCATTTAGTGATAACTAACTTGTTAGCGGTACAAGAGTGGCACCCAGTGGCTTCAGCTGGAACTACAAGACTAAGGATGATAGGTCAAATTCTTTCACCTCTGGGTCATTCTGTTTCCATTTCTAAACAGGAAAGGTAGAATAGCTGACCTCTTGAGTAATAGGGAAGAAAATCATCTATTATATGCTCTATTGAGGAACTGAAAAAATGAGGGAGTGTGTATTTAGAGTGAATATATTCAGGGAAAGGTCATGCAGGAATGGAGAGGGTATTATTTTTGTTTTTATTTTTTTAGAAACAGGTTCCTGCTATGTTGCCCAGGCTGGAGTGCAGTGACTATTCATAGGTGTGATCATGGTGCACTACAGCCTCGAACTCCTGGGCTTAAGTGATCCTCCTGTGTCAGCCTCCTGAACTGGAACTACAGGAATGCATCACTGCACCTGGCTAAGAGTGGATATTTTAAGCCTGAATGTTGGAACAGAGACTGTAGGCCAGGATGGAGTGAACAAGATAGTACTCCAGGGTTTAGTGTCATAGGTGTATGTAGGGACTGAGAATTTAAACCCAGAATGAGCAGCAGTAGTAACAAGGAGGCAATTTTCTAAGGAAAGGCATTGTTTCCGGTGGGTGAGGGGAGGGGTAGACTAGAAATAAATGTCCCATAGAATGTTAAATCCAAGGAGGTGTATCCTGAGGTCAGGGCTGTCTTATCTGGGGAGCCAGGTGATTAATGAAGGGTATGCAAGGCTCCCAGAGAGGCCCAGAGCTTCATATCTCAATGTGGGTAGTTCCTTGATAAGACCAATTTCAAGATAGGAGAAAGATTTATCTATGACATGAGATTTTTCAAGCTAAAGCAAAAAAAAAAAAAAAATTCTCTCTCAAAATAAAAATGTTTAGAAAATATCCTCTCTTCCTTCACATCTTTAGTATTACTTTTGCCCTTCCTATGTTCCTTGGAATGTAATTACTTGGGAACTAAAATTTGTTTTAGTAAACAATATATGATAGGTCTCCTATGGAGATAATTCATATACCATAAAATTTACCACTTTAAAGAATAAAACTCATTAAGTATATTCACTATGCTGTGCAGCCATCACCACTAAATTACAGAACATCTCCATCATGCCATTAGCAGTAGCTGTTCGCAGTGAGTCCCAGTTCCCCTCTCCCTTCAATCCCTGGCAACCACTAGTATACTTCCCATCTCTGTGGATTTGCCTATTCTGGACACTTCATATAGATGGAACCATACAACATGCGGCCTTTATGTGATTTCTTTCATTTAGCGTGTTTCTAAGGTTCATCTATGTTGTACCATATAACAATTTCATCCATTTTTATGGCTGAATAATAGTCCGTTGTATGGATATACCACATTTTATCCATTAATTAGTTGATTAACACAAGTTTTTTCCCACCTTTTAGCTATTATGAATATGCTGTTACGAACACTTTTGTGTGGACATGCTTGTAACTCTATTGGGTATCTATCTAGGAGTAGGATTGCTGAGTCATATGGTAACACTATGTTTTAACTTTTTTTTTTTTTTTTTTTGAGACGGAGTCTCGTTCTGTCGCCCAGGCTGGAGTGCAGTGGCGCAATCTCGGCTCACTGCAAGCTCCGCCTCCCGGGTTCACGCCATTATCCTGCCTCAGCCTCCCGAGTAGCTGGGACTACAGGCGCCCGCCACTGCGCCCGGCTAATTTTTTCTATTTTTAGTAGAGACGGGGTTTCGTCATGGTCTCGATCTCCTGACCTTGTGATCCGCCCGCCTCGGCCTTCCAAAGTGCTGGGATTACAGGCGTGAGCCACCGCGCCCGGCCATGTTTTACCTTTTTAAAGAACTTCCGAGCTGATTTCCACGGTCTGCACCATTTTACATTCCTGCCAGTGCTGTGTGATGCTTCCAGTATCTCTATACCCTCATTAACTGTTGTCATTATTTTTCTTATTGCCATTCTAGTGCATGTGAAGTAATTTCGTGGTTTTGATTTGCATTTCTCTAATGAATGTTGATGCTGAGTATCTTTTCCATGTGTTTACTGGCCATTTGTATATCTTCTTTGAAGAAATGTCTATTCAAATCTTTTGCCCACTTTTAAATTGATTTGTTAAATTACTGAGTTATGAGAGTTATTTACCCTGGGCCAGGCATGGTGGCTCATCCTTGTAATCCAGCACTTCGGGAGGCTGAGGTGGGAGGATCACTTGAGCCCAGGAGTTTAAGACCAGCCTGGGCAACATAGTGAGACCACGTCACTACAAAAAATACAAATTTTTTTTTTTTTTTTTTGGAGAGGGATTCTTGCTCTGTCACCCAGGCTGGAGTGCAGTAGACTGATCTCGGCACTGCAACCTCTGCCTCTCGGGTTCAAGTGAATCTTCTGACTCAGCCTCTTGAGTAGCTGGGATTACAGGTGTGAGCCACCATGGCTACTTTTTGTATTTTAAGTAGAGACGGGGCTTCACCGTGTTGGTCAGGTTGGTCTCAAACTCTTGACCGCATGGTCCGCCTGGCTCAGCCTCCCAAAGTGCTGGGATTACAGGCATGAGCCACCATGCCTGGGCTATAAATAAATTTTAAAAAGAGTTCTTTAATTTGGATAAAAGTTCCTTAGCAGGTATGATTTGTAAACGTTTTCTCCCATTCTTGTGGATTGACTTTTCACTTTTGTTCCTGGGAAGCACAAATTTTATTTTATTTTTTATTTTTTTTTGAGATAGTCTTGCTCTGTCGCCCAGGCTGGAGTGCTGTGGCGCCATCTTGGCTCACTGCAAGCTCCGCCTCCCGGGTTCACGCCATTCTCCTGCCTCAGCCTCCTGAGTGGCTGGGACTACAGGCCCCCGCCACCACGCCCGGCTAATTTTTTTGTATTTTTTTTTTTAAATTATTATACTTTAAGTTCTAGGGTACATGTGCATAACATGCAGGTTTGTTACATATGTATACTTGTGCCATGTTAGTGTGCTGCACCCATCAACTCATCAGCACCCATCAACTCATCATTTACATCGGGTATAACTCCCAATGCAATTTTTTTTTTTTGTATTTTTAGTAGAGGTGGGGTTTCACCGTGTTAGCCAGGATGGTCTGTATCTCCTGACCTTGTGATCCTCCCACCTCAGCCTCCCAAAGTGCTGGGATTACAGGCTTGAGCCACCGCACCCGGCCAGGAAGCACAAATTTTTATTTTATTTTATTTTATTTTTGAGATGGAGTCTGACTCATCACCCACGCTGGAGTGCAATGGTGTGATCTCAGCTCACTGCAACCTCCACCTCCCAGGTTCAAGCAATTTTCTTGCCTCAGCCTCCTGAGTAGCTGGGATTACAGGCGCCCGCCACCATGGCCAGCTAATTTTTGTATTTTTAGTACAGGCGGGGTTTCACCATGTTGGCCAGGCTAGTCTCGAACTCCTTACCTCAGGTGATCTGCCTGCCTTGGCCTCCCAAAGTGCTGGGATGAGCCACCACGCCGGGCCACAAATTTTTAATTTTGAGAAGAGGATATCTATTTTTATACATCTGTATTCTTGAAAAGGAGCTGGGAGAATTGGGTCCTGGTCTCAGTAAGAATCTCTCTTTCTCTGTGCAAATTATTGAACTAACCAGTGTGGCAGGGCTCTAGGAGGCTACAGATGACTATAGAATACATCCTGTGGCTTCCCAGGTTTGACTTTCTCAAACTTACCTTGTGTAAGGCACTCAGGTAGCTGTAAAGTGATACAGGCATGATGGCCCTTGCCTTTGAAGGGATTTAGGGTGTAGAAAATGGACATATGCACCTTACTTGATGAACGGGCACACAGGATACTTGCAGAGTATGCAGAGCCTGAGGAATGGGCAGGCAGTAGCCAAGAGACTGGAGCTCAGAGAAGAAAGGATGTGCCGTGAGTGGCCAGAGTGCAGAAGGATCCACAGAGGGAAACCTTGAGGACTAGAGGGTGGGTAGGGAGATTCGTGAGCCAGGAGGAAGAAGGAGTTCCAGGTGAGGGCAGACAACCTTGTGAGGTCAGTGTAAGCCACCAGGCACACTCCTTTTTCACTAGGGCTCGTTCATGTTTCTGCAAAACTCACTTAGGATTTCTAATTTTTTTAAGCAGCTAACCCTAGAGAAAAAGGACTCAGCCCAGGGCACTGAGGACGTACCTGATAACAGCAGCCGGGAGCTCCTAGCAGGTAAGGTTTTAGCTTTTCAAGTGAGCCCTGGACTGCAGCTGGGGAAGTAAAAAACGTGAGTTCAAACTTTCAAACTATTCCATTGTACCTTCTACTACAGCGGCGTCCTTCTGCAATTTAGTGAGCTATTGCTGCCACTGTGGGTCTTCAAGGCAGCAGCAGTTATTCCCTCCCGAAGATGTTAGGACAGGACTAGAAATTTGTAATACAGTCTTGTGCAGTTACAGATAGCTGCACACGATGGGATGGGGGCAGGTAATACGCAGATTCAGTGCCCTGAATCCAGGTGGTTCCTTCACATCTTTTCTTGATCACTGGGGTTGACGCTGCAGCTCCCCTCATTTTGGTTACTATTATGATTTGGGATTTGGAGGCTGCTCCCAAGAGCAGGCACCACGTCACTCTTAATGTGTGTTATGGGGAAGTGTCAGTGCATGTGTTGTGATGGCAATTATACCGAAGTCCTTTCTCCATACATGTCTCTCGCAATACTTAAACAGCCTTCCCAGCCTGCAGCAGCAGGGGTACAGCAGCTCTCACATTCAGTCACTAGCAGAGGTGCCAGGTACTATTCTGAGCTTTTAAAATGTACTAATGCTCTTAGTTCTCAAAACAATCCTAGGAGCTATAGGCACTGTTATTGACTCTCATTTTACATATGAGGAAATTGAGGCCCACAGATATCAATAAACTTACCCAAGGCTACACAGCCAGTAAATGACAGAGCCAGAATTCAAACCCAGGCAGCCTAGCTCTGCTGTCTCTGGAAGAGCTGAATTAGCAGGGATGCCCTCCGACAGATCCTGAGTCCTTCAGATAAAACAGTATCTGGGTCAAGGGAAGTTGGGGATTGTGACTTCAGCACCTATGCTTGGTTGGTAAATCCCTCTTTCTAGGGTCACAACTACAACACATACACGTTTATGCTTAGGCCTGAGATGTGTCCCTGAAATCACTGTCAGCTGAACCATGTTTTAAATGTTGTGGGGGCTGTTGCTACTGAAAAGAACCCTGCTGTGAATGCTTGTACAAAGCAAAGAATCTATTTTTAAAAATTTAGATTTGGAGATTTTAAAAAATGCAAGTATGATACATACAATTCAGTATTTATGCAGTCAGAAGAGACAAAAGAATAAGTATCTTCCCATACAAGGAAAAAAATTAACATTTAATTCTGTGGACACTGGAAAGATGCTGGGGTCTTCCACAGACCTTACCTCGTTTAGTCCTTACAGTGCCCTTCTGGGGGCGGGGGGAGGCATGGATCCTAACAAACCAGAGGACCCAGGCTCAGGTCAGGCAGAATGCTTAACAGGAGGTAATGACTTTCAGCTTGCCGCCTCCAAAGCCCGTGTTTTCTCCAGTGTGCAACATGAGCTTTAAAATCTAGGTGTTTATAATCTGGTGGAACCCCTGGAGGATGGCTTGGGCTATTCTGCCCTACAGACCTGTGGCTCTCATCAGCATCCATTCTATGACTCACATGGGCAGCCCTGCTGAAGAAAATCACCAAACTGTGGGTTGATGCCACCATCCATCCCTGGTCCACTCAGGAGCCTTTGGTTTGTCAGTCCTTCCCCTTGCCTTTCTGGCCTTTGCCCCTCAGTGGCTACTCCATTCTTTAAAAAATCTACCCAGTCTCTGCCTCCTGCTTCCTACTTACTGATCTCTTTTCTCAGTAAACTCACCCAACTTGCACCCTTCCACTGCAGAACCTCATCAGTGTGGGATCACAGTGGGATCATCCTCCTGCTTTCTCGGGACCTGCTTGCATCAGTTATCACTGCTGCACCTTCAGCTCTCCTCTGAGTTCCTTTCCCTCAGCAGGTCAAGCTCTCATTTTGTCAGAAGAAAATCTCCCATGACCTTGAATTTCCTCCACCTCTTTCCATCAGTCTCATCCAAGGGTCTCAAAACCACAAGCTGCATGCACCCTGTCTCCCTTTCTTCCTCTCATTCTCTCCATCACTTAGGGTACTTGCTTTCTCTGTGGCCTCTGAAACTTCTCCCCTTAGGGAAGGCCTCTTAATTACCAAATTTTGCATTTATCTTCATTGTATCTGAACTATGCGCAAAATTTGGCACTGTAAGACTATGACTCGCCTGGTTTTTCCCTCTGGGCTTTTCTCTTCACCTACTTTCTTCTGGTCATGCCTAAATAGTGCTTCTCCTGCTCTCCCACCCAGCTATCTTCCATCCCAGCTGCTGACCCCTGCCTCTGGGCTCAAGACTCTCAAATTGGTGTGACCAGCCAAGGCCTCTGCTGAGCGCCAGTTGGGAGATTCATTTGCTCACTAGGCAGCTCCTCATGGAGGTCCCATTGGTACCTCAGTTTCCTCTCTCCTGACTAAAGAGACTTTGGTCTCTGTCATGATTAATAGCACACTGTCCAGTTTATCACATCTGAAATCTTGGATTAATTCAAGAGGACTCTCATTCTTTTTTTTTTTTTTTTTGAGACAAAATCTCCCTCTGTTGCCCAGGCTGGAGTGCAGTGGCATGATCTCAGCTCACTGCAACCTCTGCCTCCCAGGTTCAAGTGATTCTCTTGCCTCAGCCTCTGAATAGCTAGGACTACAGGTGCCCACCACCATGACCAGCTAATTTTTGTATTTTTAGTAGAGTCGGGGTTTCACCATGTTGGCCAGGATGGTCTCGATCTCCTGACCTCGTGATCTGCCCACCTCGGCCCCCCAAAGTGCTGGGATTATAGGCATGAGCCACTGCACCCAGCCAAGAGGCCTCTCCCACATCCAGGTGCTCACCAAGGCCTGTCACTTAGGCCTGATGAACACTTCTGATTCCTGGTGACGCCTCCATCCCCACTGTCTTCACTTTTGTCGAAGTGGGCTCTTAAGGTCTTCCTGTCTCTAGTTTGATCTAAGCCACACCTTTGAAAGAACAATCTTTCTGAAGTACAAAATTACCAATATATTTCACCAGTGCTTAAAACTCTTTATTGGCTTCCTGTCTCTTACAGATGAAAATCTGTTTCTAGCCCGGCATGGTGGTGTGTGCCTTTAGTCCCAGCTACTCGAGAGGATGAGGCCAGGAGTTCAAAGCTGCAGCGAGCTATGATCGTGCCACTGCACTCCAGCCTAGGTGACAGGCGAGACCCCATCTTTATAGAGTAAACATTTATGTAGGAGGTTGTTTTATGCCTTTGCATAAAGATTACTTGCGTAACTTTCAGCATGAAATTCCCTTTCTCTCCCTTGTCTGTCTGGCATATCACTATTCATACTTCAAAACCCAGCTCTGGGACAGGAGTGGTGGCTTATGCCTGTAATACCGTCACTTTGGGGAGCTGGGGTGGGAGGACAGCTTCAGACCAGTCTGGGCAACACGGTGAGACCCCCATTTCTACAAAAAATAAAAAAATTAGCTGGTGTGGTGGCACGCCCCTGTGGTCCCTGGTACTCGGGAAGCTGAAGCTGAGACAGTAGGATCGCTTGAGCCCAAGAGGTCAGGCTGCAGTGAGCCAGGATTGCGCCACTGCACTCCAGCCTGGGCAACAGAGCAAGACCCTGTCTCAAAAAAACAAAAAAGCCCAGCTCAGGTTATCTACTCAGGGAACCTTTCTTCACATGCAGAAGTGGTCGGCTCCCTTCTCTGTTCTAACCCTGGGCTTTGTACACAGGTTTGCATCCCTCCTAGCATCTGTGAGCTTCTCTCAGGGAAAAGCTCATTGATCTACATCCCCAGGACCTGCTCCGGAAGAATCTATCCATCTAAACTCGCTTTAATTTGACAAATGAATCAGTTAAGAGTAGGAAAGCTGCCTATGGGCACCGCCCAATGCAACGTGAGCAACTAAGGGAGACAGAACTGAGGCCAGAGAGGTGATGGGGGGACAGGCTGGCAGGGAGGGGAGCTTGTCAGTGCAGACTCCAGGAAGAATCTGTGTGCAGAAAGCTACTGAGCGGCCCAAGTCCCCCAAGTGAGGGCTCGGGACAATCTCCTACCCGGGTGAGAGAATAGGGAGGCCCTGAAACCTCTCTGAAGCCTCAGGTTGCTTCTGAAGCGCCCGGAGCTGCAGGGTTTTGGTGTGGATGGGACCTGCTGACAGGGATGCGGTGGGAAGAGCCCCTCGGCGCCCTTTCTCCCAGGCTTCCCCCCAAGCTTCCCCCCTACCCAAGGGTCTTCCTAACACAGGGCCATGAAAATAAGATGAAGGTGGCTTGTTTTCTCCTAGATACCAACGGGCAAGCAGAAAACAAGAGGCTCAAGAGGGGCAGCCTCCGCATGGAGGAGATGCGAGCTCTGCACTCCGCCAGGGCCCCGAGCCCATCAGAGGCCGCCCCGCGCCGCCCGGAGGCCACCGCGGCCCCCCTCACTCCTAGCGGAAGGGCGGCCTTTAAGGCTCACGGCAGGGCCCTGGCGCCGGGCAGGGTGAGCCCTGGGAGCCGCCTGAAGGTAACTGAGCGAGCGCTGCGCAGGGAAGGGTGCGGCAGGAGGTGCGGGCCACAGGCCGCTGCCGAGGGGTCCTCACTCCGGGCCCCGTTGTTCCCGCAGGACGTGCTGTGGCTGCAGGAGGTCTCCAACCTGTCGGAGTGGCTGAGTCCCAGCCCTGGGCCTTGAGCCGGGTCCCTTTCCGCAAGTGCCCACCGATCCGGAGGCTGCGGGCAGCCGCTGCCCCGTTGTTTAATAAAGCTGCTACGCGCTCACCGAGGCCGCTTCCGCGTCTGCTTCCGCGTCGGGCCCGGGTGGGGCGGGGCCTGGAGCCGCGCCGCAGCCTGACGTCACCCACACCTCCCTGGGACTGCGTCACTGGTGCGCGCCGCGGGTCAGGGCGCAATGGCGGCGCTGGGCGGGGATGGGCTGCGCCTGCTGTCGGTGTCGCGGCCGGAGCGGCCGCCCGAGTCGGCGGCGCTGGGCGGCCCGGGCCCCGGGCTGTGCTGCTGGGTGTCAGTGTTCTCCTGTCTCAGCCTCGCCTGCTCCTACGTGGGCAGCCTCTACGTCTGGAAGAGCGAACTGCCCAGGTGCGGGGGCTGCGCGCGGCCGGAACCCGCGCCCCTGCGAGGCGGCGTTGCGGGCGGAGCTTGGGCGAGCCGGGGGCGGGGCTGCGCTGATGGGCAGCCGCGGGCCCCTTGAACTTACTGTCCCCTCCGTAGGGACCATCCCGCCGTCATCAAGCGGCGCTTCACCAGCGTCCTGGTGGTGTCCAGTCTCTCACCCCTGTGCGTGCTGCTCTGGAGGGAACTCACAGGCATCCAGGTGCGAAGGAGGCGGGGCAAAGGGGGAGAGAACTCAGGGGTCTTTAGGGGAGGAAGCAAGACTGATGCCCCCTTTCCTGTGGCTCAGCCAGGCACATCCCTGCTCACCCTGATGGGCTTCAGGCTGGAGGGCATTTTCCCAGCGGCGCTGCTGCCCCTGTTGCTGACCATGGTGAGTGCTCCTTTTGTATTTTTTCTTCTGGTCTTTGTTATCAGCTTGATGCGCAGTGCTTTTGGACTCCTCTTGATTGTATTCGGTTTTTGGCTGATGGGAGACAGGGCTTTTGAGATGGCCCCAGGGTTCTCCGGTATGCATGGTCTGGAAATCCTGGCTGAGAGGATTTCAAGCTTGGGGTCTCAGGGGCATGGGCAAGGGTCTGGGCAAAAGCGGTGGGTTGTGGTGAAAGTGTTTTCTTGCCCTCAGATTCTTTTCCTGGGCCCACTGATGCAGCTTTCTATGGATTGCCCTTGTGACCTGGCAGATGGGCTGAAGGTTGTCCTGGGTGAGTCTTAACGGCTGAAGGGAAAAGTAGGCACAGGCAGTCCAGGACAATGGCGCAGGGAGTCAGCGGGCTCAGGGTGTGATCTGGACACGTGAAATGTTCTCTGGGTGTGTTTTCTCATCAGTAAACTGGAAACAGCTAGATGGCCTCTAAGGGTTGATTCCCAACGTCCAAGGAGTTCCCTGGGAACCCCCAGCTGTATTTGGTGTGGACCAGAGAGCACTGTCCCCTGCTTCCCCAACCAGTGCTGGTCTTGGTTAAATTTTGGTGTCTCCAGAGTTTACTTCCAGGATGCCCTGCCTCATCTAATGCCTTCCCTTCAGGTCCTCTCAAGACATTGGGTTTATGTTGGGTCCACATCCCCGTCCTCAGGAGTACTGATGCCTAACTTGAGTTTGACCAGGGTGAAGTTGTGGGAGAGGAGCCCTTGGAGCCTCTGGGGTCTCATTGTCCGATAGCCCGTCACTCACAGCTTATCCTGAATTCCTTCTGCAGCCCCGCGCTCCTGGGCCCGCTGCCTCACAGACATGCGTTGGCTGCGGAACCAAGTGATCGCCCCCCTGACAGAGGAGCTGGTGTTCCGGGCCTGTATGCTGCCTATGTTGGCACCGTGCATGGGCTTGGGCCCTGCTGTGTTCACCTGCCCGCTCTTTTTTGGAGTTGGTGAGTCTGGCCAACTTGGTCCTGGTGTGTTCTCAGCATGAGAGCTGAGAAGGGGGCTTGAGGTGTGAGGGGCAGGCCTAGAACGGAGGTTGGGAGGAATGACTGTGATGTGATTGTCATCTTTTTCCCAGCCCATTTTCACCACATTATTGAGCAGCTGCGTTTCCGCCAGAGCAGCGTGGGGAACATCTTCTTGTCTGCTGGTGAGTCCTGGCTAGCTGGCCTGGGTTAGGGTGTGTGATGATGTCCCTAATGGCCAGTCTGGAGAAGGAATTGGGAACTGAGGGCTACAGTATTGGAGGGGCCACTGACCGTGGGAGTTGGGGTGCAGGACAGCTGTAGGTGGTGGGGCAGGCAGCCACTGCCCCGGGTGGAGGGGATGCTGGATCTTTGGCTGATGGGTGTGTAGTGCGGGGGCAGGAAGGGCGTGCAGGTGTGGTCACTCGCGGCCTCCCCGTCTCCAGCGTTCCAGTTCTCCTACACAGCCGTCTTCGGTGCCTACACTGCTTTCCTCTTCATCCGCACAGGTTGGTCCTCAGTCCCTCATGGGTCCCTGGGGGCCCACAGGAGCGGGTGGGAGAATGGGAATACTGTTTGTTCTAGGAACAAGTTCTTCTATTCCAGTCCTTGAGACAGGCTGGTCTGAGAGGTGGAAAGGAGCAGAGGCCGTGGTGTGTGGGTGGATGGCTGGGGTAGTGGGATCTTGATCTCCTGTTTTAGGGGATGAGGGTCACTAGCCCTAGAAGGGCCAGAGGAGGTGGTAGGGCTGCTCCCTGAGTTGCTGTCTCTTTTCCCCAGGACACCTGATTGGGCCGGTTCTCTGCCATTCCTTCTGCAATTACATGGGTTTCCCGGCTGTTTGCGCGGCCTTGGAGCACCCACAGAGGCGGCCCCTGCTGGCAGGCTATGCCTTGGGTGTGGGACTCTTCCTGCTTCTGCTCCAGCCCCTCACGGACCCTAAGCTCTACGGCAGCCTTCCCCTTTGTGTGCTTTTGGAGCGGGCAGGGGACTCAGAGGCTCCCCTGTGCTCCTGACCTACGCTCCTGGATACAATATGAACTCTCACCGGCTCCCCAGCCCTCCCCACCAAGGGGTACTGCAGGGGAGGGACTGGCTGGGGTCCCCGAGATCTCAGGAATTTTTGTAGGGGATTGAAGCCAGAGCTAGTTGAATCCCAGGGACCAAGAGAAAGGAGCAGATATCCAAAGGGTGCAGCCCCTTTCGAAAGGGGTGTTTACGAGCAGCTGTGAGTGAGGGGACAAGGGGCAGGTCCCAGGAGCCACACACTCCCTTCCTCACTTTGGACTGCTGCTTCTCTTAGCTCCTCTGCCTCTCAAAAGCTGCTCGGGGGTTTTTTTATTTATAAAACTTCTCCCCACCTCCACCCCCCAACTTCCTGGGTTTTCTCATTGTCTTTTTGCATCAGGACTTTGTATTGGGATATTAAAGAGATTTAACTTGGGTAACATGGCCTTGGACCTTTGGGAATCGGTCTATTTGGGATCTTGTGTGAGGACTCTAGGCAGCTCTTGGGAGTGTGCCCACCACCTGTCCCAGCTACCTTCAACAGTGACATCTGGGCGGTGCATCCCGGCAGGTAGTTCCCTGGAGTACAGAATGGGCTGGGAGCTCTGGTTGCTGGGGGCCTGTGGCTTCCTCCTTCCTGAGCCATGCCCCAAAGTCCTAGTGTCGGTGGGTCTGAGACTGCAGGTAGCAGCTGTGAGCCCCACTCGTCCTGGGGCCTGTGGCTTGGCTGATGGGTCAGGGAGGGAACCATGGCCCTGGCCCTGGCCTCAGCAATGGAGCCTCTGAGCTGTCTCTTCTGAGGGGAGGAGGACTGGCCTGAAGCCTCTGCCGGGACCTCCAGTCTGCCCGCCTTGTTTTTCACAAGAGGAAATAGGTCCCAAATGGGAGAGAAACCTACTCCTGAATCACCAGAAGTAGAGGCTTTTCCGGTTCCCTCCACCTCGGACCTCTGCCCCAGAGGAACCCAGAACACAGGCTGCAGCTCTGAGGGCGGCGGCGACTTTGCCAAGCAACACGGTGACTCCAGGGTCCTTCTCAGCACCTGCGAGTGTTCTGCCTGCTCTCCATCATTTTTGGAAGGGCTCTCATTTCCCTGCCTGTGCCCTTTTAAAATTAGATTCTCGAACCCGGGAGGCGGACATTGCAGTGAGCCAAGATCACGCCACTGTACTCCAGCCTGGGCGACAGAGCGAGACTCTGTCTTGGTGGTGGGCTGGGAGGGCGGGGGGCAGGTAGGAAATGTTAGCCCTTTAGGTCCCATTCCAGGCTCAAGGAGGTTGTCCCAGGGTCCCTTCCCTGAGGCTGGCTGCTGCGGGAAAGAAAAGGGATGTGCAGTCACTGCCCCACAATGCCTGCAGGCTGGCCGTGACGACATCCACCCGGATGGAAGGGGCAGCATCGCAGTCACTTGCCTCCTGGGGTACATCTGGGACCTGGCGGTCCAGAAAGGAAGAGGCTCAAGCCCACTGTGACTTGGCCATCCCAGAGGTTGGACTGGCACTGGGAGCACTGGGCAGAGGCCTGCTGGGCGCTTCCTACCCAGAGGCTGGTGTTTCCTGCATCAGCCTCCCCACCCCCGCCCCTCCATCTCAGAAACTGCCCAGCCTCCTGCTCCCTTCCCCATCCTCCCCCTACCTGTGGGCAGGAGGGCAGTGGTGCAGGCAGGGTTAGTGTCCCCGCTGCAGGAAAGGCAACTGAGCAGGGGTCTGGAGGGGTGGTCATGGGGAGTGGCAGGGTTAGAACCTGAGACCCTGGACTCCCCCTCACCTCCTGCCATCATTCTCACATCCAGAGCACGCACAAGACTGCCGGATCACCATTCCCAAGGGTCTCACCCACTGCCCAGAAGGTGGTACCTGCTTGCATTTACCTGCTAACTGAGGTGGGACGCTGGCCTTGGGTTTTAGAAAATAAAGCAGCGGGGCTGGGAGACGAGTCTGCCAACGGCCTGGGTTTCATCTCTCTCTGTCTCTTACTACTTGTGGAGTCCTGGACAAATTACTTAATCTTCCTGTGACTTGATCTCTGTGTCCGTAAGAGGATAAGGTTAATTCCCTGAGTTAACAGGTGTTAAATACTTAGAACAGGCCCCACCCCTCAAGTAAGTTCAGTACTAGTCCTGTTGGGGGAGTATACACAGTAAGCAGCCAATAGTGACTTAAAACAGGGCCACAGCTGTCATCCTCACTACCCTCTGAAGAGGATGACACAACTGACCTGCCCACCCACTGCTGAGTGGTGTGGGCTGGGGGCTGCACTAGGCCGGGGGGCTGCACAGCATCCAGCATGGAGGGCAGGGGAAAGCCAGTTTTATTGAGCAAACTTCCCAGGACCTGGGACATCTTAAATCTCCCCTTCCCCTAGGAGATAGGACCCCTAAACCTCCCCCGGGTCCTAGGACCACCTGACCCACCACTTGTAGTCTCCAGTGAGGAGGAGACCCTTATTTGGCAAGAGATGAACATGTGAGCAGCTGTCCGCCAGAGGAAAGGACGATGGCTGAAAGGAATGAGCCGCTGCAGGCGGTGTCTCTCCTGTCCAGCTCTGGACAGGACCTCCATGGCCCGACCTTGCTGGCCTCGGGCGCTGGCTGGCCTGGGCCTGCTGTGGCAGCACAGCTTCTGTTGAAGGCTTGGGGATGGCCAGGCTGCCAGTCTGGGGCAAGATCACTCGATCTCCAGGATGAGGTCGTCGCCTTCCAGTGTCATGTCCTTGGTCACATGAACCTTGCGGACAGTGCCCTCCATGGGCGAGGTCACCACAGTCTCCATCTTCATGGCACTGAGCACACACAGGGGCTGGCCCTTGGTCACCCTGGCCCCTGCCGCCACTTTGATGTCTATCACCTTCCCAGGCATGGGCGCCCCGATCTGGCCCTTCACGTCCTTCAGGGCCTTGGGGTGGAAGTGCATCTCCTAAAGACACAGGCCAGAAGGGACATGAGATCCTGAGCCCAGACAGCCCCACCGCCCGGCTGGCCCTGGGGGAGACAATACCTTCATGGCCTGGGTATCCTTGACCAAGATGGACCGCAGCTGCCCATTGAGCTCAAAGAAGACCTGCCTCTGGCCAGCCCGGTTCAGGTCGCTCACGGCCAGGGCTTTGATGTGCAGCGTCTTGCCCCGCTCCAGCTCCACCTGCAGGAAGGGTGCGCAGACTCAGGGCTGGAGGCCAAGGTGGGAGAGCAGTCCCCCGGCCCTGGCCATAGGAAGTCCCCACCCTGGGCCTTGCCTCCTCGTCCCTAAAGGCCTAGCTTCTGGTCTCAAGAGTCCTTTCTGCTCCCAAAGCTTGTGAGGCTGAGTGACAGCCGAGCTAAACTCCAGCGCTCTGGGGCAGGGGGGCCAGGGTGGAGTGTCGACAAGCCGCAGAGCCACTGACCTCAAACTCCTCTGCGATCCTGGGTCCCTGAAGGAAGAGGCGAGTATTCAGGCTATCCAGGGGGCCAAAGGTGGCAGTGAAGTCCTTGAAGTGGGCAAACACATCGGGGTACATAGCTGCTGAGAGCACATCTTCTGGGGTCACCTCCTCCCCATGCCGGTCTACCAGCTCCTTCTCCAGTGCCTGCAGATCCAGGGGAGGCAGGGAGGCTCCGGGCCGCCCCTCCACCCTCGGCAGGTCCTTCAGTACCTGGGGAACAAAGCGGAGTGTCAGTCCCAATTCCTGCATCCAGCCCCCACCCTCACATCATGCTGGGCCTTCCCTACCTTAGAGCGAAAGGGTTCGGGGAACCCCCCATGGGGGACACCGATGTAGCCCTGCAGGAACTCCACCACGGAGCGGGGGAAGGATAGCTCTTCTGCCTGAGCTTCAGCCTCTGCCCGGCTCAATCCATTCTGCACCATAAACTGGGCCAGGTCCCCCACGATCTTGGAGGAGGGCGTCACCTGAGAAGGCCCTGGAGGTTAGGGTGCCAGGCACCTCAAGGCAGCCAGCAGCAGGTGCATGCAGGGCTGGGTCAGGTAGGAGAGCGCTGGGCAGGGCTCACCTTGATGAGATCGCCCAGCATCTGGTTGGCCTCCACATAGGCCTTCTTGACCTCCTTGAACTTGGAGCCGAGCCCCATGCTGTGGGCCTGGAAGTGCAGGTTGGTGTACTGGCCCCCTGGGATCTCATTCTCATACACATCCGAGTTGCCAGACTTCATGGTGGCCGTGCAGTCGAAGGCCGCGTACAGTCCCCGAGCCCCCTCCCAGTACTCACTGTAGTCAAACACTCGCTCCATGGGCACCTCTGCAGGGAGGCCAGAGTCAGAGGAAGCCTTAGAAATGCATGACTCCTCCAGGACCCAGGGCTAGCTCAGGTCCCATGTCTGACTCAGGTGACAGAAGGCGGCAAGGCCAGAGCAGGGCATCTGGATCCTAGGCAGGTCCAACACTACTGGGACTGGTGGTGGCTGCGGATTGGAGAGGGGTGTGGCCACGGGCTGCTGTTCTTCCTACCTGTGTCCAGGGGAGTCCCTCTGGTACAGGCCACCAGGGCCCCCATGCTGGGCTGTGACGTCATCCCAGACATGGAATCGGCTGCCACATCTACCACATCAGCTCCAGCCTGGGCACAGGCCAGCATGGCTGCCACGCCTGCCCCTGACGTGTCGTGGGTGTGGATGTGCAGTGGGAGGTCGGGGAAGCGGTCCCGGAGGGAGCTGACCAGCATGGTGCAGGCCGTGGGCTTCAGCAGCCCAGCCATATCCTGGAGGAAGTCGGGGAGAGAGATGGTAGAGGGGGCAGGACATGTGCCTGCGGGTGGGGGCATGGTCGGGACAGACAGGGAGAGATGGGCAAGTGGCCCAGGCACCTTGATGCACAGGATGTGGGTGCCAGCTCGCACCAGCTCTTCGGCCAAGCCCATGTAGTACTGCAGTGAGTACTTGGTGCGGCTGGGGTCGGACACGTCGCCGGTGTATGAGATGGCAGCCTCCACCACGCCTCCGGCACTTCCTGCCGCCTCCATGCCCAGCAGCATGTTGGGCAAGTAGTTGAGGGAGTCAAACACGCGGAAGACATCCATGCCATTCTCTTTGGCCACCTCACAGAACCTGCGAGGGTGAGAGAGCCCAGGGCTGAGCCCCACCCCACCTCCCTCTGAACAGTCTTCCCTGGCTCCTTCCTGACCCACTCTACTGCCCCGGGGAATGAGATCTGAGGATCTGGCCTGGCATGGGGTGTGGTATCCACAGGTCGTTGGCGGGGGGCACCCAAGTGTGGACCAGGCCCTGGAGGATCAGCTAGGCCAGTGGCAGCCTGCGGAAGAGGGCACTGAGCAAGGAGTCCTGAGGCCTGGGTTCCAGTCCCAGCCCCGTACCGAGTGACCCGGGCAAGTCTCAGGCCTTCCACTGCCCCAGGAGTGAGGGGGTAATTTCGAATCCTGTTCAGTTCTGCAACTCCAATTCTACACTTCTCGATTATTTCCCAACAGCAGCCTGTGCTGCGTGTGGCCACAGAGAGACTTGGTGTCAGGCCCACTGTGGGGAACAGAGGCCACCACGACGTGGCTCGGTACTCTCTGGGCCACAACAGGTAGTATCTGCCCACCCCACCCCAGGCTCACTTGAAGACCACGTTGTCTGGGTAATTGGTGTAGCCCACAGCGTTGGCCCCCCGCAGCAGCATCTGGAAAGGGATGTTGGGGATGAGCTCCCGGAGCTCCTGCAGCCGCCGCCAGGGGCACTCATACAGGAAGCGCATGGCGACATCAAACGTGGCTCCTGCACAGGAACCAAGAGGCCCAGATCAGCTCTGCGTGTCTGGGGAACTCCGCCAGGCCTTGCAGCCAGCTCTGCAGCCCAAGCCTCTGGCCCCAATACCAGGTCCTGCTCATCTCCGCCGTCCCTGTGTTCCCTGCTCCAACCCCTACAAATTTTTCCCTTGGCTGATCTCTCGGGGGAGACCAGGCTCATTTGTGTCCCTTCTCTGCCCCCTGTATAATCCCACCTTCTGTGCATCTCTGTGCTATAATTAACTAACAGGCAAGTGTCTCCTCCTGACCCTGGGCCTCCCAGGATGCACCTGGTTTCAGCTCTGCAACCTCGTGCCAGCACCAGGCCTGGCCAGAGAGGGGGCTGGGCCTTCTTCAGTTCTTCCTCTTTGGTGTTCTTGGTGTTAACGTCTCTAGCTTGTCCCCAGTGGCCTAAGCCTTTGGGATTGGCCACACAGTGGGCACCCAATTCCTGCCAGGTGCTGCGCAGCATGCCAGCCTACCTCCCCAGTTCTCCATGCTGAAGAGCTTGCTGAAGTTGTGGGCAACATAGGGGGCGATCTTTTTGAGATCGTGGGTGCGCACACGAGTGGCCAACAGTGACTGGTGGGCGTCCCTGAAGGTCGTGTCCATCAGCAGCAGCCCCTTGTGGTTCCGCACAGCTCGAGCAAAGCCCTCGGGCCCCTCTCGCAGCAGAATGTCTCTGAAACCAGCCGGGGGCGGGCCTAGGGTAGACAGGGGCATTGGTGCCCGTCCTGCAGGTGGCAACCTCTTATCTCCCCCATGAGTTGACAGAATGGATCTCACCTACCTATGGGCACTGCAGGGACAATGGGGTCCGTGGGGCTGGGGCTGGCCTTGACGGGAATCGGGGTGGTTGGGCCGTTTACCATGACATGGCCTGGGGAGAGAGTGGGCAGTGGGTCAGGGTGGGCTGGGCAGAGGCTGAGTAGAGGGCAGCAGTGAGAGTGGCTGGGCTCAGGGACAGGGACACATCCCTCCAGGATCCCCGGGCTTCCAGCTGGCCCCTGTCCTCTCCAAAGCCAGCGCCTCCTGGGACCAGGCACTGGGGACCTCTTGAGGGCCACGTGGATGGAAAAGTGGGGTCTCTCAGATCAGGAGCAAGGAGAGTGGTGAATGGGAGGGTGCAGGACAAGAGGATGCAGGGCCAGAATGAGGGCAGGGGTGAGGGGCAGAGGGCACTAGGAAGTTCTTTGGTCATGGGGAGTGGCAAAGAGGTAGGAGCAAGGGATTGGGAAAGGGAGGAGAAGGGTGGGGAGGGAAGGGCAGGGCAGGGCAGTCTCAGGCCAGACCAAGGTAGTGCAACAGCTTTTGGGCCCGGTTCTGCGCAGGCCGCAGCTGGAACAGCTCTGGGTTCTCGTCGATGAACTGGGTGTCCACGGTGCCTGCCAGGAACTGCTGGTTGTTGAGCACATTCTGCAGGAAGGGGATGTTGGTCTGCAGAACAGAGGTGGGTAGGAGGGTGTCACCATGCAGCACAGACAGGGAAGGGAGAGGAGAAAAGGCTGAAGGTGCCACCCCAGGCCAGCACAGCTTCTGGGCCTCACTGCAGAGGGCCACTTCCCCATCCCTCAGCCCTCCCCTTACTCCGGCAGAGTCCCCTAAGCTGTCAGGGGGTGAGCCTGCTCCCTCCATACTTGCTTACCCCGAAGCATGTGCTGAAGGCCACCCCCTCCTGCCTCCCTGCAGCCTAGAACAGGGCTCAGCCTTTCTTCCAGCAGCGTGGCCCACAGCAGTCGCCCTCAACCCCCTGCCCACGCTTCCCGAAAGAGGGCTCTGCCCGCAACAGACCACACTCTGGCACTCTCACTCAGTCACTCCTCCCAGCTGAGTCCAGCGGGCGCGCTCCCGCCTTGCTGCTCGTTCCCTGGGCTTCCAAGCCATCTTGCTCTCCTGTCCTCTTCTTCCCCGGCTCCTCACACATCACAAGCTCCCAGAAGACCCCGTCCCGGGGCTGCAGCACCAGTGACAGGCTCTGCCTCCAGGGCAAGACCTAGAGGTGCAACTGCCTCCCGGGCCCTTCCTTGTTCACCCATCACATAAGTTCAGCAAGTCCACGGCCAGGCTCCTGCCTGTGCACCCGTCCTCCTGTGCCCAGTGGGTGCCCCACTGTCCCCCCAGTTACCAAAACCTGCATCCCCTCACCCTCACCACCCGCTCCTCCATGCCATTGGTCAACCCAGAGGATTCGACCATAGCCATTTCGGGACCCTGTGACCTCTTCTCCATCTCCAGGCCACACCCTCCACCACCTTTCTCATCATGGCCACCTCCAGCCACATCACACTTGCCTCGCGCTCCACGCCTTTGCACCTGCCTGGGAAGCTCTCCTTGAACTTCTGAACTCAAAGGCCTTCGTCCTGGCCTCACACCTCGGCAGAGCTGATGCTCACCTTTCCAGCAGGCCCCTGAGGAACGCCCGTGGGCAAGCGCACCCTTCAGCTTCACCTGCTCGTCTGCCTGGGAACCCCTTGGGGGCAGGGCGCTGCCTGGGGCATGTGTCAGTGTGCTTTGTGCACAGGGGCCCTTGGTGTCACTCATTAAATGGCTGGGTGACAACATGAGGCTGGGCCAGGGCAAGTATGACTTAAACGGCCACATGGGGACATGGGGGCCAGCACTGTGAGAGGTGCTCCAAGGCCTGTGAAAGCATGGCCTGTGGCCGTGTAGCGACAGCCCTGGCTTCCACCTCAGAGAAAACATCTCCATGCGTCACTTATTCATGATCCCTGTTGGCACCTTTGACAGGGACTCAAGGCCACCTGGACCTCTCTGAGCTCGCCCTCTCCTCTTGGGCTCCCATCACCTGAAGGCCTGGATAGGAAAGGTGCCTCCCCCCAGCATGTCAGGTGCCCAACACAGAGTGGGGCCCTGCCAGCAGTGCCGCACCTGTCTGCCCTTGAGCCTTGCCCCTGCCTCTCCTGAAGAGATGCTGACATTTCAGCTGGGCCAAGGCATGGCACTGGAGAAGGGAGGCAGCTAATGAAACCATCCAAAGAGCCCAGATTGCACATGGTGAGAAGGACCCTTGGAGGCCTCCCTTTCCCACACTGCGTCTCTCTTTTGTAGACGTCTCCCCTTTGTGACTGGCGGGCTGCCCATCCTCTCCTCTGTTCTGTAAGCTCTATGGGGGCAGGAACCAGGCCCATCCGGTTCCTGATCAGCTCAGCTCCCAGCACTGGGCGGCCATGGTGGATGCTGGTAAACATCTATATTTAGAGTGAATTGAAACTTTTTTTTTTTTGAGACACAGTGTGTGGCCCAGGCTGGAGTGCAGTGGTGCAATCTCAGCTCACTGCAACCTCTGGCTCCCTGGTCCATGCGATTATCGTGCCTCATCCTGACAGACGTGCACTACCACGCCCAGCTAATTTTTGTATTTTTAATATAGACGGGTTTTGCCATGTTGGCCAGGCTGGTCTCGAACTCCAGGCCTCAAGTGATCCACCCGCCTCGGCCTCCCAAAGTGCTGGGATTACAGGCATGAGCTACTGCGCCCGGTGGAAAACATTTTTGATGGGGAGAAGAGGAACAAAGCCATACCTGGTGCCACTGCACATCAGAGTTGACCTGCACCACGACTGAATCCCCCTCATTTTACAAACGCCACAGCCGAGGCCCAGTGAGTGGTGACAGTGAGAATGGCTTCCGGCTGCCCATAAGCCCCTCACAAGCTGCAGCTGTCCTCCCCTCTCGCCCCTAGGAAATGCTTAAAGTATGTACCATCCATCTCTCCTGACCTACAGGAGGAACTTGTTTTCAGTGGTCGGGTAACGTGCCCAGGACTACACTGCTGTGCCGGCGGGATCAGAATTCCAATCTTGGGTTTCCCCGAGTTTCCTGCCACCTGGTCCATGGGGATCAGGGCTGGAGGGAGGAGAACGAGGATGGATGAGGTTTAGGTGGCCTAAGGACCAGGAGACACGGGGAGGTGGTGACTTCCCCTGTTTCCCAACTGGCCAGACCGCTGGTGGTGGCGGGCAGCTGGAAGGAGACCAGGCTCGCCGAGCCACCCAAGCCCCAGCTTTCTCCACCAGGAAGCAAGGAACCTCCCCCACCTCACGCCGGGAGCCCTTTCTCTGAGCCGAGCTGGTTCCGAGCCGCTCTTCCAGGAAAATGGCCCGGCGGGGACCGAGCGGGAAGGAGGGGCTGAAGGCGCTGCGAGGACGCACAGCTTCCCACTGCGTGCCCCCGGCCGTTGCGAAGCCGCGCCGCGCAGACCAATCCGGCCCGAGGCGGAGGCCGGTTGGCTCGGAACGCCTGGCCGGCGGGGCGGGCGGGGCAGCTGGGGAGGGAGGGAGAGGCAGCAGAGACAGGGCGGGGCGGCGGGGGCGGGGCGCCTGCCCAGAGGCCGAGCCCTCTCGGCCCCACCCCGCAGCAGCCTTGCCAGGGGGGCCGCCCCAGCCCCCCCACGGCCGAACCCCGTGCCGGTTGGGGACCCTCCACGTGACTCGGTGATGCAGAACGGTTATGACCTTCAGCGTGTGTCTGTGAACGCGAGGGTCCCAGCAACAGTGCGGGTTTGCGCTCGGCCCTGCCCGTGGGTGCAGGGACGTGTGGGTGTGTGGGCATGTGTGGGTGTGTTGGGGAGGGTGCCCAGCGACATGTGACAAAGACTCCCGTCTCCGGGAGATGGTGAAGGGGTCCGCGAGCAGGCGCTTTGTCTGGCTGTCTGCAGAGTGAGGTTCGCGCCGCGGCGGCGGGCGCCCGTGCGGTGCAGGATGCCGGGGCGCCAGGGTGGCCGGGGGCGCGCGCGCCTGTGCCAGGGTGAGTGCGCTGCGGCAGCGCCGGGGGGCAGCGCGGCGGGCCCGCGCCGGCCTGGGCCTCGGGCGTGACTGGGTGCCACCCGTGGGCGCTGCAGCAGCCGCGTGTCCCCGTGACCTCGGGAGCCGGCCCGGGCCCGAGTGGATCCCCGCGCGCCCCTCCCCGTCCGCCCTCCACGTGCGTGTCCGCGGCGCGCGCGCCCGCCGGCGCGCACCCGCTCGCCTGTCGCCGCCGCCACCGCGAACCGCGCTGGGAAAAGGTGCCGGGAACCGAGCGAGCCGGGGCCGCGGGCCCGAGCGCCATGGGCCCGAGGGTGGGCGGCGGGCGGCCGGTCATCCCCGGGCCTCGCCCCCGCGGGAGAGCGGCCAGGAGTCGGCGGGGGCCGGCCGGGCTCGCAGGGAGGCCGGCCCGCGCCCCCTGAGCGACGGACACCAGGTGAGGGGGCCGCCGGGCGCAGCGCGGGGGCCGGCCTGGGTGGGGACACGGACTCCACGGGAGGTTCCGGGGGCGCCTTCTCTGGCGGGGGAGGGGATGGCGCGGAGGGGGGAGGGGGCTGGCGATTCCTGGGAACGCCTGGGAAAGGAAGTTCCGGGACCCTCCCTGCTCTCCGTCCTCCTCCGCTTCCTGCCTCATGTCTCACCTTGTGCCCAGCGCCTGGACTCCCCCTTAACTGCTTGGGAAATGTGACCTTTGCTCTGGGGGGCCTGGCCCTGCAGGCCCCAACCTTCCCTCATCCCTGGCGGCCCTCTTGGGCCTCTGACCCAGCCCCTCCCCGGGCCAGGCTCACAGAAGCTGGCTTCTGGGACTGTCCTGGGCCCAAGTGGGCACCTGCGCCAGCCCCACCTGTGCCCGGGCTGTGGCCCTTCCCTACAGGGCGCTCACCATGGCCCCGCCGCTCCTGCTGCTGCTGCTGGCCAGTGGAGCGGCCGCCTGCCCGCTGCCCTGCGTCTGCCAGAACCTGTCCGAGTCGCTCAGCACCCTTTGTGCCCACCGAGGCCTGCTGTTTGTGCCGCCCAACGTGGACCGGCGCACAGTGGAGCTGCGACTGGCTGACAACTTCATCCAGGCCCTGGGGCCCCCTGACTTCCGCAACATGACGGGGCTGGTGGACCTGACGCTGTCGCGTAATGCCATCACCCGCATTGGGGCCCGCGCCTTTGGGGACCTCGAGAGCCTTCGTTCCCTGCACCTGGATGGCAACAGGCTGGTGGAGCTGGGCACAGGCAGCCTTCGGGGCCCCGTCAACCTGCAGCACCTCATCCTCAGCGGCAACCAGCTGGGCCGCATCGCGCCAGGAGCCTTTGACGACTTCCTCGAGAGCCTGGAGGACCTGGACCTGTCCTACAACAACCTCCGGCAGGTGCCCTGGGCCGGCATCGGCGCCATGCCTGCCCTGCACACCCTCAACCTGGACCATAACCTCATTGATGCACTGCCCCCAGGCGCCTTCGCCCAGCTCGGTCAGCTCTCCCGCCTGGACCTCACCTCCAACCGCCTGGCCACGCTGGCTCCGGACCCGCTCTTCTCTCGTGGGCGTGACGCAGAGGCCTCTCCCGCCCCCCTGGTGCTGAGCTTCAGCGGGAACCCCCTGCACTGCAACTGTGAGCTGCTGTGGCTGCGGCGGCTGGCGCGGCCGGACGACCTGGAGACCTGCGCCTCCCCGCCCGGCCTGGCCGGCCGCTACTTCTGGGCAGTGCCTGAGGGCGAGTTCTCCTGCGAGCCGCCCCTCATTGCCCGCCACACGCAGCGCCTCTGGGTGCTGGAAGGCCAGCGGGCCACGCTGCGGTGCCGGGCCCTGGGTGACCCCGCGCCCACCATGCACTGGGTTGGTCCCGATGACCGGTTGGTTGGCAACTCCTCCCGAGCCCGGGCTTTCCCCAACGGGACCTTAGAGATTGGGGTGACTGGCGCTGGGGATGCTGGGGGCTACACCTGCATCGCCACCAACCCTGCTGGTGAGGCCACGGCCCGAGTAGAACTGCGGGTCCTGGCCTTGCCCCACGGTGGGAACACCAGCGCTGAGGGGGGCCGCCCCGGGCCCTCGGACATCGCCGCCTCGGCTCGCACTGCTGCCGAGGGTGAGGGGACGCTGGAGTCTGAGCCAGCCGTGCAGGTGACGGAGGTGACCGCCACGTCAGGGTTGGTGAGCTGGGGTCCTGGGCGGCCAGCAGACCCAGTGTGGATGTTCCAAATCCAGTACAACAGCAGCGAGGATGAGACGCTCATCTACCGGTGAGGACATGCGCCCCACACCCGGCTGCACTCCTGGCGCCCTCCCTCCGCCCTCTGCTCCCCACAAGGCTTTGCTTTCGCTCCTCCTCTCTCTGGGGCTGAAAACCCCTCCCTGACCATGGCTGCTGGACTCTTGGAGGAGCAGTGGCCTGGCCTGGCTGCCTGAGGGGGCTGGAGCTCAAGGGGTGGCAGGAGGACCCCAGCCCATGAGATGTCCCAGGTGTCACTGAGCTGTGCAGGCCTCCCCCGGCAGCAGGTGGCGGTTGGGTCTGTCGTCTGAAGCACATGGCCCGCGCCCGCACGCGTTATTTCTGCCCTGCTGGTGCCATCCCCCCACCCCATCCCCCTCACTTGCCTGGGTCCTGTGCCAGTGCACACACATCTCCTGGCCACACTCTTGAGCCTGTTTGCCTTCCTGAGTGAATGCAAGAGCCCGAGTGGCCCCCGGGGGAGGGGTGTTTGGAGCTGGGAGCACGGGAGCCGGGAGGTGAGGATGGGGCTAGACCCCAGCCCCCAGCTCTGACCACCTGCCCTTGCCTGCAGGATAGTCCCAGCCTCCAGCCACCACTTCCTGCTGAAGCACCTGGTCCCCGGCGCTGACTATGACCTCTGCCTGCTGGCCTTGTCACCGGCCGCTGGGCCCTCCGACCTCACGGCCACCAGGCTGCTGGGCTGTGCCCATTTCTCCACGCTGCCAGCCTCACCCCTGTGCCACGCCCTGCAGGCCCACGTGCTGGGCGGGACCCTGACCGTGGCTGTGGGGGGTGTGCTGGTGGCTGCCTTACTGGTCTTCACTGTGGCCTTGCTGGTTCGGGGCCGGGGGGCCGGGAATGGCCGCCTCCCCCTCAAGCTCAGCCACGTCCAGTCCCAGACCAATGGAGGCCCCAGCCCCACACCCAAGGCCCACCCGCCACGGAGCCCCCCGCCCCGGCCGCAGCGTAGCTGCTCTCTGGACCTGGGAGACGCCGGGTGCTACGGTTACGCCAGGCGCCTGGGGGGAGCCTGGGCCCGACGGAGCCACTCTGTGCACGGAGGGCTGCTCGGGGCAGGGTGCCGGGGGGTAGGAGGCAGCGCCGAGCGGCTGGAAGAGAGTGTGGTGTGATGCACGGGCAGCTTCCTGTGTGCTCCAAGGGATGAGCCGCGTGGGGCAGAGGGCCCAGGGCGGCCACCTGGCCTGGGAGTCCCTCCCTGGTTTTTACTCTCGGTACCTCAGGCTCCCCTGTGTGCTTGGCGGGGCAGGGAGCCCTTTCCTCGGTTCTGGCCTCCAGACCAGAGTGAGGGGCAGGTCCCTCCAACAGGTGCTCACAGCCACCAAGGCAGGGGCTGCAGCCACCAATTGGGAGTCTTGTCTTTATTTATAATAAAATTGTTGGGGACACCTCAATGCTAGTCTCTGGTCTTGTCTGGCTAGGTCCCCCAAGACGGGAGGATGGGACACAGGCCAGTGGTAGCACACAGACAAGGGAGGGGCTACCGGGCCCTGTGGGGGCAGCCAGAGCAGCCTCGGGCCTCCCGGCTTCCTGTCCATGGGGGCGGCCCAGGGCTGTGCCTGGTGTCTCTGGCCTGCAGGAGCATGGGCTTGGGCAGGCGGCCTCCCCTCGCCTGTAAGTGCAAAGAACGCCCCTTCCTGCCAGGTGGGGCCAGGACGTGGTGTCCAGTGTAGAGCCTGGGGAGCACACGTGAGCGCCTTCCCCGTGGCGCTTCAGGGGCTGCAGGACAGACGACTGGACTAAGCAGCAGGAGGAGGTGGGGGACAGTGCAGCCCTTCTGGGAGAAGGGACCTGGGCTGAGCGTACAGTGAAAAGTTCTCATGGCTCCCAGTGCTGACAGCTGTGTCTGCCACCTCCCAGGGCATCTTGTGGACTGGCAAAACGCCATCCCAAAGGAAGAGCAGGGAACCCCACTGCCCTGCCATCAGCCCACGATCCTCTGGAAGGTTCCTGTCAGAACTGTGGGTCCTAGTGGGACGGCAGCTCCCAGCTCAGATGTGATCTGGGCCTTCTAGGGAAGGCGGCCTTTGCCCTCCCTCGCTGCAGGGAGGCAGCCAGATGGGCACACAAGCCCTGCTCTGCTTCCTCTGCTGGGACCCCTGGCCAGGCCCGGGCAGCCTCTGACCTGGCTCAGCCCCTGCAGCCTCCTGAATGATTTGCTTCTAGGCACTGGCTAGGGGGCATGGGCAGACGTGGCCCTCAGCCCTGCAGAGGGTCAGGCTCCCCCAGGTGCTGTATGAGAACTCAGAATGCAGCCCTGGCACCCCAGGCCACGGCGAACACGCCGCACAGACTCCCTGGTGTTTTCTGTGTGAGGGCCAAGGCACTGCCGCCGGGCAGCCAAGGTGAGGCAGGTGCTGTAAGGCGTACATGTGTGTTCATGTGTGCACGGACCTGGCTCACATGCATGTGCCTGCCTTCCCAGCCCCAGAACACACAGCTAGAGGTGGGCTTCGAGAGCCCGGTTTAGATGAATGAGAGCAAGGTCCTCGACAGAGAAGGGTGTGGGGTGCGAACGCCATGGAGGAGTGGGCGGGGGCACGGGACAGCGTGGGTGGGCATGGACGGCAAAGGGACAGGAGGGCCAGGGCTGCCACGCTAGGCACTAGCATGAGGCTCAGGGGGCGGCTACAGCCAGCGGCCTGGTCTCAGTGCACATTTGGGGAGGACTTAGCACCGCCAGACACCAGAGACACTTATCCTGCTGCTGGCCCCGTGGTCACAGGCTCTAGCGCCCCTTTCTCCACCTGGGGGGCGGAGGATGGTCTAAGGAGGAGGATCTTCCCAGGCCCCCCAGGGTGCAGTGCAGGCACAAGGCCCTATGGCCCAGGGACCATTTTGGCACGTGGGGAGCTGCTGAGGGTGAGAAGGGAGCAGAGGAACTGGGGCACAACCCTGGGAGCCAGCCAGGACCATCAGAGCAACGGGCAGGGGCAGGCGAGGGGGATGGCCTGGGTCACCCCTGCGCATGACCATAGATCCCCTCAACACTGAAGCAGCTGCAGGACATCCCCACCAGGACACCAGGAGCCGCAGCAAAGTGCAGGGGGAGCGCGTGATGTCAGCAGCTGATGCTGCAACACACCTCTGCCTGTGTGCACGACAGGGACCCGCAACAGGGAGGCTGAGAGGCTCCCCACGGAAGAGTAACACTGCCTGGTCTCTAGGAAGCGCGCTGCTCCCTCAGGCTGGGAGACAGGCTGGCCACACACAGGCATGGGCCCAGAAGCCTCCAGGGGCTCTTGTGACCAACCAGCCATGTGGACATGTAAGGAGCGACCGCAGGACCCTGAAGGGACAGCACGGCCCACATGCTCCCCGACCTGCCCACCAGCTGCGCCTCAACAACAGGAAGGGCTGGAAGAAGCTGCAAGGAGGACGCGAGGCCAAGACAGAGGGGCTGGTGCCAGTGCCCAGGACAGTCCGCCCTGCGGGGACCCCCAAGAAGATGGGGTGGTAACTCCCACAGGGGCTGAGGGCCAGAGCCCCTGTCCTCCGGCTCTTCTTGCCGTGACACTGACGGTAGCACCCACGGGACACGTGCTGGCTTCAAAGGCCGAGGCAGTATTTGTTGGCTGTGGATTCCTCTCTAGCTACAGATACCAGTAACAGAGCCCAGCAAAGGGCTCTTTGGATCCTAAATACCCATTTAGGGTCCTCATGCCAGGCAGGGTACCCACCAAGGCCACCCAAAGCTAAGCTGAGCTGCCAGCCCACCAAGGGCTGGGTGCTTTGCCTCCTAAGCCGCCTGCTCATGTCTCTGGCTGCGCCCCTGCCCTCAGCTGCCCCGAAGCACCCAACACTGTGTGCACCAGGCCAGGTGAGGAGAGCAGGGGACTGTCGGGGGCCTGACTCGGCGCAAAGTGACCATTTCTACATGGCTTGGGCTCTTGCCCGGGGTGGGGATCCACATTTTCCAGAAATTAAGAATTATCTGGGAGGCCAGGCACAGTGGCTTACACCTGTAATCTCAGCACTTTGGGAGGTCGAGGCGGGCGGAACATCTGAGATCAGGTGTTTGAGACCAGCCTGGCCAACGTGATAAAACCCTGTCTCTACTAAAAATACAAAAATTAGCTAAGCATGGCGGTGGGTGCCTGTATTCCCAGCTACTTGGGAGGCTGAGGCAGGAGAATCGCTTGAACCCAGAAGGCAGAGGTTGCAGTGAGCCAAGATCACGCCACTGCATTCTAGCTTGGGTGACAGAGCGAGACTCCATTTCAAAAAAAAAAAAAAAAATTATTATCTGGGGAACTTGTTCAAAACACAGGTTCTGGGGCCTCTACCCAAACCTGTGGGATCAGGATTTCCAGAAGGGAGGCCTGATGATATTTAACACACATTCCAGGTGATTCTCACCCCAGAGGGGCAGGAAGCAGTGTGGGTCTTCCTGGAACAAGGTTAGACAGGTGTGTGTGAGGAAGAGCTCCGGCCAGGCCACTCGCAGGGACTCCTGCAGTGGGGTGCCCAGGTGCCCGCAGAGTCTGCAAACAGCTGGAGTCTGGCATGCAGCTGCAGCTGGGGAGAGCCACTGACCTCGACCCATCAGTCAGGGGCAAGGCTGAGGTGAGACCATGTGCCGGGCCCTTGGTGGGGAGGTGAACGGCTAGGGGACCCTCCAAGGGCTGGGAGCAAAGGCAGGCAGGGGCTGCAGCTCTCACCTTCACACCTCGGACGCGGAACTCCGCAAGGGCTCTGCTCATCTTGGTGGCGGCTGTGGGGTGGTCTTTGCCGTGGGCGATGACTTTGACCAGCAGGGAGTCATAGTGGGGCGAGATGATGGCTCCTTGGAAGGCGGAAGCATTATCCAGGCGGATGCCCATGCCCTCTCCGCTCCGGAACACCTGTGGGAAGGGTGAGGGCGTGAGGGCCTGCGCCAGAAACTGCAGTCGAAAAGGCCCCACCCATCCCGAGGCTGGCCAGGTGTGCGCCTGGCAGCTGCTGAGAGCTGAGCGTGCAGTGTCCACAGGTGAACCCCAGCTCTGGCTGGTCAGGTTTTGCTCTGTTTCTGCCACCAAACCCAGGAGTGCGTCTCTTCTCTATGTGCCACAGTCACTGCTGCTGGCTCCCTGTGAGGAGCTGGGAGGGGGCAGAGGAGGAAGGGAATGCCTGCCAGGGAGCGGAAGAGGGGCCTGGGCAGGCAGGGGCCGGCCCTGCCTCTATTCCCATGGACCTGCTGCACCTGCCTGAGCAACCTTCTGGCCTTTCAGACTCATCCATGTGTCCATGTGTTTGTTCCACAGCACGGATCGAGGTCTGCCGACCCAGCCGCTAAAGGGCCTCGCCATGGACTCCCAGACAGCAAGGGGATGCGCAGGCCGGCAACAGGGCCCCCGGAGGACAACGTGTGAGGCAAGAGGTGAGGCGGACCAGGGCGTTTGTTTTTGTTTCTAACAGGGTGGTGGGGAAGGCCTCAACATCCACCCACGCTCCCTTCCTTTCCTTTCCTTCCAGAAGGGAGGATGGGAGGAAGGGAGGGAGAGGAGGCAACGAGGAGGAAGTGGGAGAGGAAACGAAGGGAAAGTGCCGGAGGCAGGAGAGCGCCTGCCCAAGGGTCCACACCCAGCAGGGAAGCAATCCAAGGGCGAGGAGAGGGCAGCGGGGCAGCAGGACAGGGCCAGGGCCAGGGCCAGACAGCGACAAGAGGGGCAGCGGAGAGGAGGAGACAGAGGCGCCAACACTCACACACGCAGGTGGCTCGCGCCGCCTGAATGACTCCTGCAGAGAAAGGCTCCCCAGAGGTGGGGGACCCGTCAGGCCCAGGTAAGGAAGAAGGGAAGTAGGGGGACCACCCAGAGGGACTCGGGACACCCACTGCCCATTTCCGCTTCTCAGGGGTAGAGGCCTGTGTTCAATAAAAAGGAACTTAATAAAATATTTAAGGGTGAACACTCAGCTGAGAGCAGGAACTGTCGGCTAAAAATATTCTGTGGTGAGGCAGGCTCTGAAGAGCCAGGCCTTGGAAGTGCGGATGGAGGGAGGCAGAGAAGTCAGGGGCTGCCGGACAGTACTCAGCCTGGGGCTGCCCCCGCCTACAGATTCCTCCAGAAACAGAATGCAGGCGGCCAGCTCCCTGCTGAAGCCACAAGCTCTGCTGCTTCCAGAATCCAGAGAGCTCTGGTTCCTACCCCCAGCCTCCCCAGCCTCCCCTGTCTCAGAAGCCCAGAGCCTGGCCCATATTCATCCTTGCTCCCCTCACCGCCCCTACACAAGCCCGGGGGCCTCTGCCCTGGACTCTTGAGCAGAGCTGGAGCTCCATCAGTGTCTTGCCTCCTTTGGGGCTCAGGCCCCTGGATAGGGAGCAAGTCCCCAGCACAGCTGGCAAGGTGCTGGTAGCACGTGCAGGGCTGGGAACAGGCACTGAGTAGGCCACAGGGCTCCTGCCAACAGCTGGGACCAGAGGCTGGGGAGATGGGATTCGGAGGTCAATGACTGGGTCCCAGTGCTGAGAGGAGGGAAGGTACAGGGAGCCCTCCTGGAGAAGGCACAAGTCTTGTTGTGCTGGGGAGCCTGCCCCGGGCTGCCTCAGCGCCCCTGACACCAGCTCTCTCCCGCCGCCACCAAGGCCACCGTCTCATAGCCCTGAATCCGCCTCTTCGTCTCCCTCCTGTGCCGCCATCTCCGACTCCCTCACCCATCCTTGATGGGCCCCTGAGCTCGGCTAAGACTCCATTGGGACCTCTGGGCCCAGTCCTTTGCTGCCCCCACCCCCAGGTCCTGCCTTGCTGGCCCCTCCCTCAGATGGGAGATGGAGCTTGGGCAGCAAGGCGTGGGGCTCCTGTGGGAGCTGGAGGGTCAGGGGCTGGCTTTGTGTCTGGGTTCCTGCGTTTTGCTCCAGCAAGCTGGCCTGCTCTGCGCTCCCGCCCTCATGGCTTCCTCCTGGCCTGGATGCCCGGTAGTCTCTTCCCCTGGGAGGCACCGCCCCTCCTCCAGGCACTGCCTGCCTCCGTGTACTCTACGCCCAATTCAGAGCCCACATGCGGGTCCTCCCTAACTGCCGGGCTGTGGCAACTTGGCGCCGCAGCCCCAGGCACCGGGCAGAACCTGTGCACAGGGGAGCTGGCATCTCCCTCTGCTCGAGCGCTGCCCACCTCAATGCGGCCAGTGTCCGGCTGGAAGCTGCGCGCGGGGTCCTCGGTGGTGACCCGGCACTGGATGGCACAGCCGTTGATGCGGATGTTCTCCTGCCGCAGGCCCAGGTCGGGTAGGCTCCTGCCTTCAGCCACGTGGATCTGAGCATGGACCAGGTCTACACTGTGGGGCATGGGGAGGAGCGAGGAGAGGACAGGAGAAGAAGGGGAACATGAGGCGGGGGATGGATGGGGGGCACTGCAGCTAGGGGGGCGTCCACACACAGTGCGACCCCTGCCCATAGCTCTGGGCCAGCCTGAACAACCAGCTCCTCCCAGCCAGTGGCTCCACAGCCCCCTGCCCTGCTCCCACCAGGAGCAGACTAAACTACACTGTGCCTGGCAGCTGGAGAGGGCCCGCTGAAATACCAGGACCACCTGCTCCCGCGCCCCTGACTCAAGACGCCGTCCACGCAGCCCTAAGCTGCTCCTCCCAGTACTCTGCCTCCTTCTTCCTTAAGGTCTGTTTTCCCTACTCCCCTAAACACCCCCTTGGTAAAGCCTAGATGTGAAGCCTCAGCAGATCTCCAGGTCAGAGGGCCAGGATAGCTCCTTCTTGGGGCCATATGTGCTGTGCTGTGTGGGTGGCTGTGAGGGGGGCAGTGTGCAAGAGAACAGGTGCTGTGAAGGCTGGGCTCCTCGAAACGGCAACCACAGCTGTGAGGCGGCTGCACAGTGGGTGCTGGGTCAGGACCTGTCTTTCTGGGGCCTGTTTTCCCGCTGGGCTTGTGCCCAAAACCCCCTAGAGATGCTTGGAGAGTGCAAGCTTCCCCAGCTCTGCAGGGTTTTCCAAGCTCAGCCTTACTGCTCCTAAGGGCAGTCACAAGTCCAAGTGGAACAGCTGTTTAAAAAAACAAAACAAAACAAAAAACAGACCAGGCACCGCGGCTCATGCCTGTAATCCCAGCACTTTGGGAGGCCAAGGTGGGTGGATCACACGAGGCCAGGACTTCAAGACCATCCTGGCCAACATGGTGAAACCCTGTCTCTACTAAAAATACAAAAATTAGGCCTGGTGGTGCACGCTGTAATCCCAGCCACTTGGGAGGCTGAGGCAGGAGAATCACTTGAACCCAGGAGGCAGAGGTTGCAGTGAGCCGAGATGGCACCACTGCACTCCAGCCTGGGCAACAGAGAGAAAAAAAAAACACTCAAGGTTTTACATGTATTACCACTGAGGCTTGTGGTGCAGGCGGCCTGGAACCTATGCAGCAGGATTTCCCCATGGTCCTGCTGCCTGCCGGACCACTTCGCAGCAGAGATAGCTCCCACTCAGTGCCATGGGCCAGGCTGCGCTCCTCCCATGCTTCATCTCCACCACAGTGCGCCGAGAGCCCTGTCATTCCCACCAGAGGAGGAGCTCGAGGGTCAGAGAGGCTGGAGCTCACCCAAGCTCCATGTGGCTCGGGACCTGAGAGCACCTGAGCCCCAATCTGCCTGACACAAAGCCGTGCTCCAGAGCAGACAGACTCCCATTCCTAATAGGATGCTCTAGACAGACCCAAGACCAACGAGTTCACAGCAGCTTGAGGGGGAAAAGTCTCACTGGGCTAAAGTGTTGGCCTTGTCTCTAAGCTTCTAAGGAGAGGGAGGGGCCTCCATGCCCCTGGCAGGCCACAGCAGCCAGTCCAAGCAGCATCCTCAGTCTCAGGTGGGGTCGGAACTGGGGGCAGAACTGGGGTCAGAGACGCTCCACAGTGAGATGGGCTGGCCCAAAGCCAGCATCAACAAATTACATGGCTCAAAATAGAGACCTTGAAGGGGCGAGGGCCGTCGTGACTGTCATTTAGAAACCAGGCACATTTTAAAAATGTCATCCGCAGTGCCTGCAGGGGGCATGGTAGTGCCACCTCTCTAGAGGGCTGTTCCGAGGGATGCTGCCTATCCTTCAATCAGATAATCCTGTTGAAGGGTTTACCCTCAGAACTCTTCAGAGCTGAAGCCAGACATTCGGGCACACATGATAACTGACACGCTTAATAACCACCAGAGCCAGACACAACCTAATTGCCTAACAATCGAGGACTATGTAAGTTAAGAAGTATACGCAAGACGGAATAGTACGCAGCCACTAAAAGTATTCAGAGAGAATTATGGCCTGGGGAAATGCCTTCAACAAATATTAAATTTGAAAAGTAGAATAAAAATTCTATATAAAACATCTCAATTGCATTAAACTATGTCTCTAGTAAAGCAAGTAAACCGGGAAAGCAGCAAACCAAAGACAACCGGAGAGGCCTGGGTTCCAGCGCCAGCTGTGTGAGCCCGAGCAGCTCTCCAAATGTCTCTGAGCCTTGCTTTCCTCCTGACAGATGGGAGCACCTGGGCCTGAGCAATCGGCAGCGTCCTGACAGACAGGAGGGCGGTCAGTCATTTTTATTTGCTCCTTTGTGCTGATCTTTATAATAACCATGTAATGCTTTTAGAATAATGACTTTTAAAACACTAAGTACCTGGATCCCCATTGCTCTCCACCCATGTGGGGAGTGAGTGAGCCCCTGGCTGCCCCCAGGAGCCACTTCGCCTGCACTTTATGCAAAACCTAGAGGCCGCACGTCCCGCCCCGCCCACCCGCCCGCCCGCACTCACTCGGTGATCTCCTCCGTGACCGTGTGCTCCACCTGCAGGCGGGAATTGACCTCGATGAAGTAGTGCTTGCCATGCCTGTCCACCAGGAACTCCACGGTGCCCGCGTTCTCGTAGCCCACCTGTGGGGGCAGCTGCGTGAGCAGGGGGCGCACAGGCAGGACCTGGGCGAAGTGACTGGACCCAGGACAGGGATTCCATCCCACCCACTGGGTTGGCTCCGTAAAAGAACGGACTGCGGCAAACCCTGCCCCCAAAGATGGCAGGCAGACCCCAGGGCTCGGGCCTGGACACGTCCCCCAAGTAGTCCACTGGGTTCCAGGGTTCCCGGAGCCACAGATGGCTACACCCAGCTCATCTGGGAAGAGACATGGGCAGAAGCCTCCGCCCACCCCAGTCTCGGCACCTTGCCCTGCTGCCTCCAGGGCTTGCCCACCAAGGCTGTGTCATCCACTCAGACCCGGAGACCCAGGCTTCTCCAGCACCTGCTTCTGCTTGGAGGTGTTTTCAGAAAGTCCCCTTCTAGTCTACTGCGCAGTCACCTCTGGCCGCCACCACCACCCAAAGAAATTCATTTGAGAGGTACCAACAGATAATGACTCTAACTCAAGTTTCAGCCCTAATTCCAGTTTCACTTTTGGCCCCACCAAAACCACAAACCAGATTGAATCACCTCCCTCAAACCTGTTATGAAATGTGAAATAGTATAAGCCAGTGAATAAGACCTGATTCCTGAGGTAAACCAAACCTCAGCTCTAAACGTGACCCTGGTCAATGCCTCGCGTTAGCTGTGGCTGAGGCCTTGCTGCAGAGCGCACATCCCGGCCTTCAGCCTGGGGAGGTGACAGCATCCTCCGCTGCCTATAGGCCGGGCAAGAAGAGTGGGCAGGACCCCGCTGCATGCCTGGCCACAGCAGATGCTCTCCAGGCCAGGCCTAGGGCAGGCTGCTGTGGGAGATAGCTTACCTCAGCCTCCTCCACAGCCCAGGACCCCCTGACCAAAGCTCCCAGAAGAGCAGAGATGGGCAGAGGGTGCACAGCAAGGAAACAGATCATAATACACACGATGTAGGAGACAGAAGCACGTGAGGGGGGACTGCCTTTATAATGGCCCTCAATCTTGACAGAATCCACGGAATCTCATTCTCCTGATGACAGGGATGAGCCGGTGCCACAGAGAAGCCAGCTCTGTGTAGCAGCAGGGCTGAGGAGGCGGCTGGGGCTCCTTCCCTCCCTCTTCTCAGCCATCCTGGACTCTAAGCTTGGCCTCTGGGCCAGGTGCCTCAAATGCACATGGAAAGGATGCCATGGACACATTTCTGGCCCCTGAGAGAGTCCTTCACCCTCTTCTCCCCTTCCCCCACCAACGCCCCACTGAGAAGCCTGCCGGCCTGTGAGCACAGGCTCCTGTCCCCACGGGAAGCCCACCCTTCACCTGCTTAGCGAGTTTCACAGAGTCGCTGGTGAGCCGAGTCCGAAGCTGCGGGTCCAGGTGGGCGGCGGGGGCAATCTCGACCACCTTCTGGTGCCGCCGCTGGATGGAGCAATCTCGCTCGTACAGGTGCAGGATGTTCCCATACTGGTCCCCTGGGGAGGGAGGTAAACTGGGCTCAGCTTTTCCTGGAATCTACACGCCTCCTAAATGCCCCTACCAACCCCACATAACCACTGTGGCCAGTCAGTACTGGCTGCCAGCAGTACAGAGGCTGCCAGGAGAGACACCAGCACCACCAAGGCTGCAAGGACCAGCTGCCAGCTCGGCCCCTAGAGCCCACTTTCCAGAGTCCTCTGTCCTCAAGGCCAGCCACTGTGACCCCACCAGGACTGGACCTCTCAGCTCCTGCCTCCAGCTGCCCCAGGCGGGGCATCAGGACCACTCACCCAAGATCTGCACCTCGATGTGGCGCGGCTTCTCGATGAACTTCTCCACGAACAGCGCCCCGTTCCCAAAGGCGGCCAGAGCCTCTGAGTAGGCCCGGGTGTAATTCTCCTCCAGCTCCTGTGAGGGCGGGCGGGGGCCAGGCAGACGTGGGACCCCACGGCACTACCTCTCCCCTGCCACGAACCCCACCCACTTTCCAGATCCCTGAGTGGTCCACCCCTGCTCCCACAGCAGGCTGCCCTGCCCTGCTCCCAGCCCTGGGCATCTTCACTCACCTCATAGCTGTGCACAACCCTCATGCCACGGCCTCCACCCCCATAGGCCGCCTTAAAGATAATGGGGAAGCCGTAGGTGTTGGAGAACTCGTGGGCCTCATGCAGGGACGTGATGGGGGCGTCTGTGCCAGGGACGACAGGGACACCTGTTGGGGGAGAGGTGTGGGGGAATCTCTGTAACGGGCAGGAATCCCTGCCACCTCTCCCTGCTAGACCCTCTCCAGGAGCTGCGTGGCCACCCCTTGCTTGCCCATTATATTCACCCGCAGCGATGGCGATGGCCCGGGCCTCCACCTTGTCTCCCATCTTGCGGACCACTTCTGGGCTTGGCCCAATAAACCGGACCCCTGCATCCTGGCAGGCCTGGGCGAAGTCCGCTCGCTCAGAGAGGAACCCGTAGCCAGGGTGCACTGCATCCACATTGTTCTCCTGCGGGTGGGAGTCAGAGAGAGGACGGTACCCTTCAGTCCCTTCCAAGGCCTCGGCCAGCCTCTTCCCCTGCCTCACCTGCTGAGCTCCATCCATTTACCCACCCATGCCCAGAGACGCTGAGCACACCAGCCTCAAGAGACCCCTGCGGCAACTAAGACTCCCTGGTCCCTGCTGTCCAGGCCCAGCCAGGCCACTGGGCTCACCTTGGCCACCTTGATGATGTCTGGGATGTGCAGGTAGGCCTGCACGGGGGCCAGGCCGCGGCCGATGAGATAGGCTTCATCTGCTTTCTGCCGGTGCATCTGGCCCGTGTCCTGCTCAGAGTAGATGGCTACGGTGCGGATGCCCAGCTCCGTGCAGGCCCGGAACACACGGATGGCAATCTCACCTAGAGGGCAAAGAAATGAGAAGTTAGATTCCTAGGTCCTAGGAGAAGCGGAAAGGGGAGTGGGGAGCCAGGGCCTGGAGCAGAGTGGGAGAGGAACGCCAAGCCTGGGGCTGGCCACAAAGTTCCTCTCACCGGCCCCACTGGTGCTCACCTCTGTTGGCCACCATGACTTTCTTGATGGGCTTATACTCCAGGCGCCGGACATTTGGAGAGGCAGCGGGGGCGGTGGAGGTTCGGCGGATTCCCAGGAGCCTCAGGCCCCCATGGACTGTTCGGAACTTCAGCATCTGGGGAGGGAAGTCAGAGCCCAGGTTAGTGCAGCCTCAGCACTGAGGTTCCCCAGAATGAGTGAGGGCCCTCCCCAACCCCACAGTGGCCCCACAGAAAGGCCAGCACCATCTACCTCCTGGATGCCTGGCCAAGCCCAACATTTCCTGGCTCTAGAGAAGGGAGCAAATCCAAACCGAAATGGAGCCCCCGGCTCACCCTGATGTTCTAACTGTGACTTTCTTGTTGTAGAGACAGGATCTCCCTATGTTGCCTAGGCTGCTGGCAAATGATCCTCCCGCCCCAGCCTCCTGAGGCAGTGTTTTTGTCCATTCTGCGAATGGACATTTGGGAGCTCATTGAGGTCAATGGTGAAAAAGCAAATATCCCAGGATAAAAACTAGAAGGAAGCCATTCCTAGACAATGGTGCCTGGGTGATGTGTGCATTCATCTCATTCAAGCCCTTTCATTCAGCAGTTTGGAAACACTGTTTTTGTAGAATCTGCAAAGGGATATTTGGGAGTGCATTGTAGTTAAGACTACAGGTGTGAGCCACCGTGCCCAGCATAAAATGCACTATAACTTTTAAAAGTATCAGGTCGGCCCATCCTGGCTAACACAGTGAAACCCCATCTCTTCTACTAAACAGTGCCAAAGGAAACAAAATTGTAATGAAGCGTAGTCATGGCAAGGCCAGTCCGGAGGTTTGAGAGTGCCATAAGGAACGGTGGCGGAGCAGAGCCAGCAGAGGGGAGATCGCACCACTGCACCCAGCCTGGTGATGAGCGACCATTCTCAAAAAAAGTATCAGGTCAGGTGCGGTGGCTCACGCCTGTAATCCCAGCACTTTGGGAGGCCGAAGTGGGAGGAGCACCTGAAGTCAGGAGTTCAAGACCAGCCTGGCCAACATGGTGAAACCCTGTCTCTACTTTGGGTAAAATACAAAAATTAGCCAGGCATGGTGGCACACGCCTGTAATTCTAGCTACTCGAGGCTGAGGTACTCCAGAATCGCTTGAACCTAGAAGACAGAGGTTGCAATGAGCTGAGATTGCACCACTGCCCTCCAGCCTGGGTGACATCAAGACTCTTTCTCAAACAAAAAAAAGTATAATACTTCAGGTTGGGCACGGTGGCTCACACCTGTAAACCCAGCACTTTGGGAAGCCAAGGCAGGTTTGTTTGAGCTTAAGAGTTTGAAACCCATCTGGGCAACATGGCGAACCCTGTCTCTACAGAAAATACAAAATTTAGCCAGGCGTGGTGGCACACGCCTGTAATCCCAGCTACTTGGGAGGGTGAGGCAGGAGAATCACTTGACCCTGGGAGTTGGAGGTTGCAGTGAGCCAAGATTGCACCACTGTACCAGTCTGGGTGACAGAGCAAGACTGCATCTTAAAAAAATATATATATATATATATATTTAAATCAACTGATGACAACTTATATCCCTGAATGCAGAGAGGCTTCAGAGGTTGGCCAGTGCTTCATTTGTAAAATGAAGGAAACCAAGGTGCAGTGGAGACTAAAAAGACAGCTGCCCAGCGCAGAGCCCAAGCCAAACCAGATGCAGTCTTTTCACCCCTACATTTGGGCCTCATCAACCAACTGATTCATTTCTTTTCTTTTCACCCCTGCATCTGGGCCTCATCAAGCATCTGATTCATTTCTTTTCTTTTCACCCCTGCATCTGGGCCTCATCTAACCATCTGATTCATTTCTTTTTTTTGAGACAGAGTCTCGCTCTTGTTGCCCAGGCTGGAGTGCAATGGCATGATCTCCACTCACTGCAACCTCCGCCTCCCGGGTTCAGGCAATTCTCCTGCCTCAGCCTCCCAACTAGCTGGGATTAGAGGCGTGCACCACCATGCCCAGCTAATTTTGCTTTTGTTTTGTTTCTTTTCTTTTCTCTTTTTTTTTCTTGAGACAGAGTCTTGCTGTGCCAACAGGTTGGAGTACAATGGCGTGATCTTGGCTCACTGCAACCTCCGCCTCCCGGGTTCAAGTGATTCTCCTGCCTCAGCCTCCCGAGTAGCTGGAATTACAGGCACCTGCCACCACACCCAGCTAATTTTTGTATTTTTAGTAGAGATGGGGTTTCACCATGTTGGCCAGGCTGGTCTCGAACTCCTGACCTCAGGTGATCCATCTGCCGTGGCCTCCCAAAGTGCTGGGATACAGGTGTGAGCCACCACGCCTGGCTGTATTTTTAATAAAGATGGGGTTTCACCATGTTGGCCAGGCTGGTCTTGAACTCCTGACCTCACGTGGTCCACCTGCCTCAGCCTCACAAAGTGCTAGGATTACAGGCGTGAGCCACCACACCCAGCCCATCTGATTCATTTCTTAGAAAAAGTTTAAAACACTTAGCCATTTTGTTTTAAATAAGGAACACAAAAACGTACTCAAGAAATGAAACAAATATTGCAAAAACCGGCCAGATGCGGTGGCTCACGCCTGTAATCCCAGCACTTTGGGAGGCCGAGACAGGCGGATCACGAGGTCACAAGATCAAGACCATCCTAGCTAACATGGTGAAACCCCGTCTCTACTAAAAAAATACAAAAAACTAGCCGGGCGAGGTGGTGGGCGCCTATAGTCCCAGCTACTCCGGAGGCTGAGGCAGGAGAATGGCGTGAACCCGGTAGGCGGAGCTTGCAGTGAGCTGACATCCGGCCACTGCACTCCAGCCTGGGCGACAGAGTGAGAGTCCGTCTCAAAAAAATAAAATTAAATAAATAAATAAATAAATAAATAAATAAATAAATTAGCTAGGCGTGGTGGCGGCTGCCTCTAGTCCCAGCTACTTGGGAGACTTAGGCAGGAGAATGGTGTGAACCTGGGAGGCGGAGCTTGCAGTGAGCCGAGATCAGGTCACTGCACTCCAGCCTGGGCGACAGAGTGAGACTCCGTCTCAAAAAAAAAAAAAAAATTGCAAAAACCTTAGTGCCATATTATAGCGAACAACATGGAAAAAGGGAAATAAAGACAGAAGAAAAAAAAGAGAAGAAATAAGGAAGTAAGTAGAAGAAAGAGAAAAGGAGGAGGAGGAAAGACCCACAGCCAGGGGAGAGAAAGAGAAAACCCCAATGGGGACAGACCCTATGCCAGGCACAGTCTAGGCCTCAGGAGTCGAGAACACAACAGGGAAGGGTTCTGCTCACGGAATATAAATGGCAGTGAAAGGAGCAAAGCAAAGAAAAACAAGACACAAATAAGAACATTTCAGATCACAAGAGCCTGGAAGATAAGAAACAGGTGACATTTCGCGAATTATCTGGGGCGGATGCAGGGGTTTGGGGGCTGGATATTAGAAAAGGCCTCTCGGAGGCGGGGACACAGAAGCTGGGACCTGGATGGGGAGAAGAAGTTGGCCATGCACAGATCCGCAGAGAAAGCTCCAGGAAGAAGGGATAGCGACTGCGAAGTTCTCAGGAAGAACAGGCTTGGTGCTGTCCCGAGAGAGGGAAATGTGAGCCCGTGGCCTGAGGTGGGGCTGCAGCCATGGACAGGGCCCGGTCAAGGCCTCCCTTGAGTCACGGACAGGACAGGAGGGACGTGATCAATGCACAGTGGAAAGGCTCTCTCTGGACTGGCGAGCAGCGGGGTCTGGCAGATGACGCATGTCTGGGGCAATTCAGAGCCTGAGCTGAGAGACACGGAGCCTCTGACAGGGGGAAGCCATGGGTGGGGCTGGGGAAATGTCTGGGGTATGACAGACAAGATTCGTCGAGAGACCCACCATAGAAAGCAAGGTAGAGGAAGAAATCCTGCCCTGAATGGGTGCGTGGAGATGACTTTTCCGGCTATAAGGGCAAGACAGAACAGGTGGGGCTGAGAGTGAGGCAAGCTCACAGAAGGGGAAGAGCAGGGCCAAGACCCTGGGCGGCATCACAGGCGCGGTGGTGTCTGAAGCCAGGGAGCGAACAACCTGGGAGAAGTGGGTCAGGCCTGTGCCTTCGGGCCCACTGGAGTTGAGAGTCTGGTCGAAGAGCCAAGAAGGAACCCAGGGGGGCTGCCTGGAGGAGAGGGACGCACAGGTCGCTGGGCAGAAGCAAGCAGCTCTCAGGAGGATGGGGTACGAGCTGGGCGGAGCATGACTCCCAGAGGCAGGGTAAGATGGGGTCTGGGAAGGGGCCACTGCGGTGACCAGAAGGCACCCAGGTCACACCCAGTTATGGTGAACGTGGGTAGAGTAACGTTGCTGGGCTCTGGGCTCCTCTTTCTAAAATATACCGTGTCCTTATTAATTGCACAGTGGAGAAACCTGGCGGACACCACGGTGGCCGAGAGATGAAGGTTAACCTCACTAGCACCGAAGAGACACCACGCACCTCCTGATGGGGCTCCTGCCACCGTGCACAGCCCGAATTTAATCACGAGAAAGCAAGGGGCAAACTCAAATTCAGGGAAATTCCACAGAATAACTGGCTTGGACTCTTCAAACATGTCAAAGGTCATGAGAGACAAAGACACAAGAACGGTTCCAGAGGAAAGGAGGCCACAGCAACAATGGCGAGAGCCACACACAATCCTGGATTGGATCTGGGTTTCTGTTGCTAAAAGGACATCAGGGGACAACAATACAATTTAAATAAGGTCTGCAAGTGGAAGAGGATTGCGTTGATGTCAATTTCCTGATCTTGATCACTGGACTGTGGTTATGTTAGAGAACATCCTCATTCTTAGGGAAAAACACTGAGGAACTCAAGGGTCCAGGAGCACCACGCCTGCAATTTACACCCACTCACGTGGTTCAGGGAAAAACGAGAACAATGAAGCAAATGCTAGTATTGGGAGAACTGGGGTCAGGGGTATGAGAATTCTTTGTCTTACTCTTGCAAATTTACTGGAAGTCTGAAATCATTTCAAATTGACAAGTGAAAAAAACCAAACCCACCGCTAATACTGCTGGAGGAGATAACCTTAGGGAGTGCATGGCCCAGCACCTGCTGCTCAAGAGGTGCTGGAAGCACCAGTGAGGAACTCAGGTGTGGAGACACACCCTGCTCAGAGCAGGATGGACATCAGACGTTATCACCCTGCTATCTCCCAAAGGCAGATCTACAATCCTCTAAGCCCTGCTCCAGGTGGGTTATCAGATGCCGCCCACGAGGAGGACAGGTCTTTCCCAGCTGGGAGCAGGCGGCACTGGCATCAGAGAGCAGGCGTGGGGTGTAAATCTCACCCTCCTCCTGGGCACCAAATGTCTACTCTGCTCAGCGCTGGGAAAGGCCGTGTCAAAAGAGCTCAAGTTACCACACAGGGCAAAGGCAGGAAGAGGCGAGGGGAGCCTTCGGGACAAGCACAGCAACAAAACAGCAAACACAAGTGGCTCCTGAACCCATGAGAAAGCAAGAGATTCAGAATACAGCGATGAGGTGCCACTCCCTCTACAAAGCCTGGGAAATTTGTAATGCAGTGCTGAGCGCTGGGAAGGCCTTCAGGAGGCGGCCCACAGGCACTGCTGAGCATCAGGGCAGCTTCTCTGGGAAGCTCTTTGCAAAACTTATCAACAGCCTTTGAGACATTTATGCCCGGCCAGGCGCAGTGGCTCATGCCTATAATCCCAGCACTTTGTAGGGCTGAGACAGGCAGATCATTTGATGTCAGAAGTTCAAAACCACCCCGGCCAACATGCTGAAACCCTGTCTCTACTAAAAGTACAAAAATTCGCCTGGCATGGTAGTGGGCGCCTGTAGTCCCAGCTACTTGGGAGACTAAGGCAGGAGAGTTGCCTGAGCCTGGGAGGCGGAGGTTGCAGTGAGCCGAGATCATGCCATTGCATTCCAGCCTGGGTGACAGAGCGAGACTCCGTTTCAAAAAAAAAAAAAAAAAAAAAAAGCCAGGCGCGGTAGCTCACGCCTGTAATCCCAACACTTTGGGAGACTAAGGGGTGGATCACGAGGTCAGGAGATCAAGACCAGTCTGGCTAACACGGTGAAACCCCATCTCTACTAAAAAATACAAAAAAGTTAGCCGGCTGTGGTGGTGGGTGCCTGTAGTCCCAGCTACTCGGGAGGCTGAGGCAGGAGAATGGCGTGAACCCGGGAGGTGAAGCTTGTAGTGAGCCAAGACTGTGCCACTGCACTCCAGCCTGGGTGACAGAGCGAGACTCCATCTCAAAAAAAAAAAGATATTTGTGCCCCTGGGCCCAGTCATTACTATTCCAGAAATCTAACCCCAGGAAATATTCCAAAATGGCAACCAAGATGTACACAGAAAGATGTTCAAAACAGCATTATTTACAACAGCAAATCATGAGAAGCAATTTAAAGATTCCACACCCTGGCTCCTACAGACATTATGTAACCATTAACAATAACGTGTTTGCACAGGTTTTGATGACATGGGAAATGCCTGTGATGTAATGTGAAGCCAAGAAGATTTAATGGTAAACAACATGATCTCATGAAGTTTTTTTAAAGCAATGGCAACAACTGTAGGACTGTTCACATGCCACCCTCCTCACTCCCACGTGTTATGGGATTGCTGTAGAGTTGTGTTTTCCTCCTTCTTTATGCTTTTCTATATTTCCATATGGAAAATTTCCATATTTTCTCCATTGGGGATGCATTATTTATAATTAGAAAAAAAAAAAAAGAAATATACAGAAGGGACAGGAAGAGCTCCGCAGGAAAAGGCAAAGGGAGCTCCCGCTACACCAACTCTTCGGGTGGGAGGACTTGGCAGTGTGTCTCCCGGGAGCCTAGCACCCTCTCCCTCCTCACCTGCTGGTCTGCCTATAGGTGAGCGGCCTCACAGCTGGCAGCAGCCCACTGGCACTGAGATTCTCAAACCTCCAGGGCAGTTTCAAGCTTTTTCTGGGGGGCCCCAGTTCTTTGCTCCCACCTGGGTGGGTTTACCCTGCAACCACAGGGGCACTCACCCATGGTTTGTGGGTAAACAGGTCATTTTTATTGCTCTCCTCCCCTCTCCCCACCACACTCGCTCCCCACTGCCTTTTCCAGGCAAAGAAAGAGATTTCCTCAGAAGAGATGCCAAAGGCCGGTCACCTCCAGAGCCTCTGGAAGGCTGCACCCTGCCCCACAGTGTGGCCACCAAGTGTCTCCTGAGCTCAGGCAGGAAAATGATGGAGTGCTGACACATCACCAGCCGCCTCGGCGGCCCCTCTCACGCACATTCTTGCATTGGATCCTCATTTCTTCGTGGTGGGTAAAGGATTCCTTAGCAGTCCCACTCCACCAAGAGCCGGAGGCTGTGGGCAGTGGGGGGGCACAGAAATGCCTCTGTGAGTCCTTGTGTCCCTCAGGGGGAAGCAAAAGCAGGCCTAGACTTGAGACCAAGAGGACTGTCCCCGGGTACGGGAGCTCTTCGGGTGGCAGCGTGCCAGGCAGATGTTTATGGAAGGGAAAAGGTCAGGGCTCTCTGGCTGAAGTCAGAGCAGGGAAAAGTGGAGCAGAGAGCAGCCTCCTGTGGGGCACAGCCCAGGGCAGGCCCGCAGTCCACTGGCTGGGGGCTCCCCCGCTCCATGGTCTGGGCACCTCTGAGGCCACAGCTTTCGTATCCGTAAAACGGGGTTCAGCCGCCCCACCCTAAGCAGGTCATCCTGGGTGTCGACTGAGACAGTGCAGCCGAAGCGCCATGCCTGGGTGATAAACTTCAGCTGCTGTCACTAACTTCCCAACTCCCTCCCCTCCCAGATGAACGGAGGGCCAGGGAGGAAGCGCCCGGCCCCACACAGCTGGAAGGCCCACACACTCGCACCCTCCCACTCGCACCACGACACAGCTCCATGCTGATCTCCCCACAGGCACCTGTGCCAGGCCGTCCTGGTCTGAAGGCAGCACGGGGAGCCCACCCACCAAGCCAGGCTGACCACACACCCAATGCTTAGCAGAGTTCACTGAATAGGGGAGCCAGCGGGTGCGATGCCCACACACACTCGGAGCAAACACACAGGCCCGAGGACACTGCATGCTTTTGCCAGTGCAGAAACCTGCCCCCAACATTCCTCTGCAAAGGAAGACCCACCCCAGACAAAAGTAGTTAGGAGTGTCAGGTATTGCAGAGATGGGGGCACCTGTCCCAGAGCACTCACCCTGCACCGGCCTTCAGTGCACAGAGGAGGGTGTCTGAGGAGCTACGGCCAGCTGCTCTTCTGCCTGAGGCCACTGGCCCAGAATACAAAGTTTCCCAACATGAGGCTGCTTGAGGCCTGGGCTGCTATCAGGGGAAGGGGCACCAGTGAGCCTAGAGGCAGTGAACCTGAGGTCTAGAGGCTGGCATGGGCCACCGGCTGCAGGGAGGCGAGAGGTTGGGTCATGCAGAGAGGAGCTGATCCACAGCCCACAGCCTGCTCCCTCGGCCCCCCAGAGACCCGGCAAGATGATGAGGGAGGAGGTCTGAGGCAGGAGGCAGCCGGAGAGGGGAGGGCAGGTTTCTGTGGTGGACTTGGGATGTGCTGCCGAGTGAGGCGACAGACACGGAAATGGCGGCCAGCAGCCAGCGTGGGGCCGGGAAAGGCTGTCAGGAGCTGCTTGTGAATGACGGAGGGTGAGGGCCGCTCTGCTCCTCAGAACCTAGGCATGGCCCGGGAGCTGAGCTCACCGCTGTGGTCACACAAGACCCCTGCCACCAACCTGTCTCTCCCTGACCCTCACACAATGCCAGGTACAGATGGGGCCCCACAGACACCGATGTCTGTTGATGAACTGAACCACCACTGCATTCCCAGGGTGCCTGCACCCTTCCTAGAACTTGGTTAACCCAGTTTTTCCTTATCAAATGGCACTGCCTTCCCAGCTCTGAAACCCAGGCCTTTCCAGAATCAGCAATGGCTGGGAGAAACCGCACTGTAAGATGGGCATGGCCACCTCACACTGTCCTCTCTCCGGGAAGCAGGGTCTTCAAGATTGTGGTGGAATAAGCTGACTCTGGGTGTGCTGAGTTTGAGGGGTCTGGGATGGTTCAAAGGGAGGAGTTGGGTGGGCAGACTCCCCCTGCTCCCCAATACCAGACCATTCCCCAAAGCTGAAGGGAGCAGGGGCCTCTGCACAGCACTTGAGGTATAGAGGAAGGAACCCCTGCAGTTGGAGACGCCTATGGAGACTCAAGGAAGTGGCAGCAGAGGGTGGGAGACGGCCTTCCTGAGACCCCCCAGAAGCCTTGCCTCTGCCATTAGTGACACTCCCGGTCCCCAGGCTGTACGAAACCAAGCCCAGACACTCTGGAGTATGCCAACCTCTCACCTCACAATGGCACATTCCCAGAAAGTGCCACCAGCCTGCAGCCCTTCTGGCTGGCACTATTCCAGGCACTTCCTGCCATCTTCACAGCAGGGCACAAGAATAGGTGATGGCCAGGCACAGGGAGCAGGGAGCAGCAACCGCTGGGGCCAGGCTCCCTCTGCGGTCCCATGCTGTGCCCTGCTTTTGGGTATTTGGTTGGTGGATGGCAATCAAGAAGTCCTCAAGGTTGTCAAGTTTGGCGGAGAAGCTTCCCTGGAAATGCAGAGGGCTTTACTAACAGAACCCACAGAGCCATTTCCTGCTCCCTAGAGCTGAGCCGCAACTCTTCAAGGGAGGCTGCTAGAGCCCCAGGTGTGAGGGGCATTCTGGGATGCTGCCAGGCCCAGCAACCAGCTCAGGTTACAGTTACACGCCTCAGGGGATGCCACTGTCTTGCTTGCTGCTGGTGATACACACAAGCAAAGCTCTCCCTTTCTGACCTCAGAAACGGGGAAACAGTAGTGAGTGAGTGAGAGCAAACCAACCACCATCACCCAAAGATCCTTCACCCTGCTTTCCTCTCCCGAGAGCTGACAGCCCAGGGACCCATTTGCTATTTTCTGCAAATGCCAGCTGACAGATCCCTTTTCTTGGCCTCGGGTTGTGCATAAGAGACCAGGAAAGAAGACAGCTTTGACTGTCACTTGGGACGTGTAAATAACTCCTTGCAAGCAAGAATGAGCCACAGTGAAGCCAGTAGTGTGTGGGGCACCTGCTTCCTCCCCTGCTGCCTCTCGGGTGACTCCACAGCTTCCATTTCCCTCCCAGCTTCAGCTTCAGATCAATAACTCAGCATTCCTCTTCCAGAAGGGGGTCAGGAAGGCACCTATGACAACTGAGGCAGGGCAAGGGCCTGGCTGTCACCTGCCCCGCTCCTGATAAGAGCTGCCGCTTCCACAGCACACAACACGTACACACTGAGCTCTACCTGCGTGCCTGGCCGGTGCCAGCGGAGGGGGGCACAGTGGTGGGCAGTGACCCCAGCAGAGCCGTGCTCCTTGCCAGGCATGGGCCACTGTGGCTCTTCACGCAGACTCACTCAGTAACCCTCACAGCCCCTGATCACCTCCCTGTACAGGTAAGGAACCAGGTGCAGTGGGATTAAGTGACACACCCAGGCCACCAGCAGAGCCGGCCTGGAGCCTGCTTCGTATGCCCCCCTCCAGAGCAGGAGCTCGGACCACAGAGTTGGCTTATGGACTCTTCACCCAACTAAAGGAGTAAGCCACAGCGTTCATCAAGAATACAGTGTGACAGGCACTTGGAAACCAAAATACCAAAACCAAAAACCCCACTTCTGATAAAACTGTCTGTCACTGGCCTGGCCTTCAGCGGGGCCACCAGTGGCACTCAGAGTTTCCCACTGAGAGCCGACGAACAATGCCGGCAGTCACATGTCCCAGATAAGCCAAAGCAGTTTCAATTTGTCTAATAAATCATCAAAATGTCCCTGAAATCCCACTACTTCAGACCTGAACTACATCTCCCAGGATGCCTCTTGCAACCAGAAGGAGCACAGAATCCTGCTGTCAGGCTGTCATCGCCCAAGTTTTGCTCCAGACAACGTGGCCCCAGTGCTGAGCAGCCTTGCTGGGGACCAGGGCAGGGCACCACCTAACAGCTGCTGCAGCTGAGGCCCCGCATCGCTTCATCCTACATATTCCTGTCCTCACAGCGTCTCCCGCAGCCTCAGAGGGCAGCAGTAGGCGAGAGGCCGCAGAGGAAGGGAAAGGCCAGGCCCTGCTACAGGGGCGGGTGGCTGGCAAGTTGGTTCTGAAAGCCCAACAGAGCGCCTGGGTCCCTCAGCAAATCCTCAGAGGTGTGCTGGAGAGCAGCGGAGGGGAGAGAAGAAAGGAGTGTGGTTCAGAAAGAGGCCCCAGGAACCTCCGAACCAACAAAGCTCCACACATCTACTTCCTACGGGCCCAGCTGCCCCCAGCACCAGCACCCGCACCAGGCTGTGCCCCCACCCCCAGCCGGGCTCTGCAGCTGCCAGCGAAAGCAGGTCAGAACCAGAAAGAACGAGCTCTTGGCAGAGCACTCGGGGCTGCGGCGGTGGCAGCTCTGACGGATGGGGCCGCTCTCCCCAGGCGGCTCTGCTCTAAATGTGTCCGATGGGGCCCAGGGCTGGCAGCCAAGAGGGACAGATGAAAGGACAACTCCACCTGGCTCTCAGGGCTGCCACAGCCGATATCAAAGCACCCAAGAGAGGACAGACTAAGGCTGAGATTTCTGGGCAGGGGGGCGGAAGGGAGGACGCTGGAAACAATGCATGTGACAGACACAGAAGACAGGAGAGACACAATACCAAAGACAGAAACAGACACAGCACGGGCACTCGCTGAGGCTCAGCTGGCCGGGCTCTGGGCCCCCAGGAGCACCGGCTGCTCCGAGTGGCACTGCCGCGACGAACAGCTGTGAACAGCGCCAGCAGGGCTCCTCATCGCCCTGGCAACCCTCTATTCAAAGGAGCAGCTGAGGGGGAAAGGGTGGCACCGAGGCGACTGGCGCCATGGTCTCGGGACTTGTGGACTGGGGGACAAAGGGGGCCTCAGAGAAAGCAGAGTGAGGGGGTCCCGAGGGCCTGCAGTGAGGTGGCTGCTCCATTCCAGCCTCATTGGAAAGCAGTGAGAATTTCAGGGCCAACACTGCCCCCTGGCGCACGAGGAGCCAGCTTCCCGCCGACCCCGCAGCATGGGGCGTGGGCAGAGCTCACATGGGAAGGTCACTTGTCCCCATTCCTCCACATCCTGTACGAGTAGCCTCAGGAATGCCTTCCCCATATTCCCCGGGCAGCCACCTCCCTCAGCTCAGTCCTTGTCCGTGCCCCACCCATTGTCCTGCTCAGGGGGGCTCTCCATGAGGTCTCCATGACGTCTGTGTCCTCAGCAAAGAGCATTTAATGTTACAAAGATTTGTTGACCCATCTTGTCTCCCTCAATAGACACTGTGAGGGCCCTGGGCACAGGATCCCTGGTCTCTTTTGTCCCCACATCTCCCTAGCACTCTGCACAGTGCCTAAGACCAGAATTAAATAAATGTTTGCAGGAATGGATCAGTGAACAAATACTTCAGGTTACAATAAGGTTGCAGTGTGGCATGAGGCTGCTAAGATTCACCATGAGGCGTGGTGGCTCATGCCTATAATCTCAGCATTCTGAGAGGCCAAGGCGGGGGTATCACTTGGGTCCAGGAGTTGAATACCAGCTTGGGCAATATACTGAGATCCTGTCTCTGCAAACTATTTAAAAAAAAAAATTTTTTTTTTAATTAGCTGGGTGTGGCCTGGCACGTGGCTCACGCTTGTAATCCCAGCACTTTGGGAGGCCGAGACGGGCGGATCACGAGGTCAGGAGATCAAGACCATCCTGGCTAACCCAGTGAAACTCCGTCTCTACTAAAAAAAATACAAAGGAACCCAGAAAGTTGAGGATGCGGTGAGCCATGATGGCGCCAGTGCACTCCAGCCTGTGCAACAGAGCAAACCCTGTCTCAAAAAATAATTAATTAGTTTTAAAAAATATTTACCTAGAAATATTACGGAGCATTTAGACAAAGATTAGTAAGGCTTGGCCCCTCCTGGGAACAGTACACACATGCTAGTGGGACACACAAGTGTCCCATACATATCGATTAGAGCCCAGAGTGCTGTTGACAGGACAGAGAGAAGGTCCGAAGGACAAGATCAGCAAAAAGCACCTCCCAGACCGCTGCAGAGCACGTCTGTGCCCCCCACAGCTATATGAGGAAACCTTGATCATGGACTTCCAGCCTCCATAACTGTGATAAATGAATGTCTGTTGTTTAAAAGCCACCCAGCCTGTGGTATTTTGTCACTGCAGCCCAAAAGCACTCAAGACGCAGCCTGGGAATGGGAACCAGGGAAGCTGAGTTTCAGGGCTAAGAGGGGTGACAGAGGCTAGGGGCACCAAAGACTCAATTCTAAACAGGACCGGACAATCTTTGCAGGGAGGAAGATGCCAGGACCCAGCAGACACTTGCAGGTGGCCCAGGACGTTTCCTGACCCTCTTCAGGCCACCTCACCGCCGCTGGAGAGCTACACAGGACCTGCTCCCCACTCAATCCCCCTCGTTCCAAGATGACAGGACACGAATGCTGGCCAGATTCGAGAGGGCCTCCTGGAGGCCTCGAGGACTTCGGGACCTGTCAAGCTCAGGACAAGCGGGTGTCACCTGGCCTTAGAGGTCGAATTGTGTCCCCCACCAAAAAAGATACATTGAAGTCCTAACGCTTAGCACCTAGGTCAGAATGTGACCTTATTTGGACTGGGCGCAGTGGCTCACGCCTGTAATCCCAGCACTTTGGGAGGCCGAGGTGGGCTGATCACCTGAGGTCAGGAGTTCAAGACTAGCCTGGCCAACATGGTGAAACCCATCTCTACCAAAAATTACAAAAAATTAACCAGGTGTAGTGGTGGGTGCCTATCATCCCAGCTACTTGGGAAGCTGAGGCAGGAGAATTGCTTGAACCCGGGAGGCAGAAATTGCAGTGAGCCAAAATAGCGCCACTGCATTCCAGCCTGGGCAACAGTGAGTCTCTGTCTAAAAAAAAAAAAAAAGTGACGTGACCATATTTGGAAATAGGGTCTTTACCAGCGTAATCAAGTGAAAATAAAGTCATTAGGGTGGCCTTAATCCAATATGCTTGGTGTCCTTATAAAAAGGGGGAAATCTGGACACAGACACACACAGAAGGAAAATGTGAAGACACAGGAGATGATGGCCACGTGACTGGAGTGAGGCATCTACAAGCCAGGGAAGGCCAAGGACTGCCGACAAACACCAGAAGCTGGCAGTGGCCAGGCAGGACCCTGCCATCCGAGAGAGCACAGCCCTGCTCACACCTTGATGTGGGGCTCTTGGCCTCCAGATATGAGACAACAAGTCTCCGTTGTTTTCACCCAGCTTTTGGCACTCTGTGATGGCAGCTGTAGGAATCTCATACCCTAATGCCAGGGGCTGGAGAAGTGCAATGATGGTAAAAAATACCCCCTTCTCTCATCCACTCATCCTGATGCAGGCCACGGCACTGGTTTTCAGAGCATGTCGCTATTTGGGACTGTGATCAGCTGGCTGGGGCAGGCTGACTGAGAGGCAGCAGAGATGAGAAGTGAAAGGTGATAAGGCGAACCACGCCTGTATGGAGAGCCCGGCAGTTAGCAGGACAGCCTGAAGGAAAGACTCCAGAGGGAAAAGAGGGGAGGCAGGGCGGCAGGCGGAGGAGGGGAGGAGGTCCAGGTGCTGGGGCGGCTGGAGCAAAGGCAGATAAGGCAGGAAGCAAACAGCCTGGTGTGTCCCGCTGAGGCAGGGAGTGCATGCAGGGAGAGGAGCCCAAGGGCGGCGCCCGAGACTCAGTCCAGAGCTAGTGAGCCCCACCAGCAGCTTGGGCGGTGTCCTCAATGTCGGGATGCTATGGAAATACCAGGCAGCAAGGAGACGGATTTGCAACTGAGGGGACCACTCTGGCAGCTCTGGGGAAGCTGGATTTGAGAAGACGAGAAGTAGAAGACGTTCTACTAGACGCTAGGAAGACGTTCTGATGTGGGCAAGAGACAATGAGGACCTGAACCGGGGTGGTGGGAGTAGGAATGAAGAGGGGACTGTGACAGGAAATACTTAGGAGGTGGCATCAACAGCACCCATTAGACAGGAGGCAGAGAGGCAGCAAGGAAGGGTGACCCTGGGTTTTAAGGTGAACGATGGCAACACTGAATTAAAGAATGTGAAGCCAGTGTGGGTAGAAACAGTGACTCAGCTTTGAACCTGAAGCGTATCCGGCTGGAAAGGACAGACAGCTAGACAGTGAGTCTCCTGTGTAAAGAGTTCTGAGCTGCAGAGACCTGGGAGTCATCCCAGCCCGCTCCCGAGACGAAGGCAGGAAGGCACGCTGCTAAGATGTGTTGGTGCCACAGTGCACACCCCTGGCTTCAGAACCTAGGGTCCCGCCTTTGACCACTGTGCCACAGCACCTTTCCCAAGATGCAAAGCTCCAGCCCCAGCCATCAGGGCTGGCCCAGGTGGCAATGTCACATGGCTCTCGGGGAATGAGTGGCAGGTCCTCTCGGCTCCACAGAGTGCTTACTGGGCTCTTTTCCAGGCAGCGAACTGGAAGCTTCCTTTCCAGGAAACCAGAAGTCCTGCAGCTACTGGCATGCAGTGGACTCCCCAGGGAGCCCAGTCTCATCTCCCAGCGAGAGGATCAGGAGCCACCAAGCTCCACCCCAACCCAGACTTGCCAATGGGTGTTGGTGTCTCATTTTTCAATGTGAACGGTCAGTGAACCACCACCAGATATTTGAGGAAATGACCAAAAAATTCACCAAAACAAATCCGGATTTTTTTAAAAACAGGAACGCTGAGGAGAAAAGTAATATAGAGAATAGATACTCAGAAAAACTATAATTAATCTCCTCAGAGAAACAAGAAAAGCTATTGCATCCATTAAGTAAGAGGCGGCAGCTATTTTGAAAAGGCAACAAGAAAGAGCTCTAGGAATTAAAAATAGAGTTGCAAAATTTTTAAACATAATAAATAGAAGAATTAGAAGACAGTTTGGGACATTACCCAGAAAGACTAACATATGGAAAATAGGAGAAAAGATAAGAAAATAAGAGACTCAGTCCAGCGAGTCCAGCAGCCAGCTGCCTGGGACTCTGGAAGGGGAGATGAGAGAGCCAGGGGCGGGGAATCTGCGGGAAAGTCTCCTGGGACTGAAGGATGCGCAGCCACGTGGAGGTCTCAGAGCGCCTGGAGTGATGCCAGAAGTCCCAGCCCGAAAAAAAGGTCAGAGCGGTCTCACAACCTTCTTGTATTAGTTCCCTGTGGCTACGGTAACGAATTACCACAAACCTGGTGGCTTAAGACAACAGAAACATATTCTCTTTCAGTTTGGGAGGCCAGAAATCCACCATCAGTTTCATGAGCTAAAACCAAGTGGGGGCAGGGCTGCATCCCTCCGAGGGCCTCGGAGGAATCCCTCCCGAGCCGTTTCCGGCCTCTGTGGCTGCGGGGCTCCTTTGCTTGTGGCCACATCACTCCCCTCTCTGGCTCTATCTCCATATCGCCTTCTCCTCAGCATAGGTCTCTGTCCTCTAAGGACACTTGTGATGGCATTCAGGGCCCACCTGGGTGATCCGGGGTCACCTCCCCAGGTCAGAATCCTTCATCACGTCTGCAAAAGCCCTTTGTCCTTCTAAGGTAACAACTAGGATTAGGACCTGGGTACCTCTGGGGGCCATCTCCAGCCTACCACACTTCTGAAGACCAAGGGTCACACACAACTGTCTTCAGCAGTGGCATGGAGCCAGAAGCTTCTGGAGTAACATCCTCCAATTTTGGAGGGAAAACTCTTCCCAAGTTGCAGTCCTCTATCCAGTTAGACTACTAATCCAGTGGGGGTGAAATACCACTCTTTTGAGACATGCCAGGCCTTGGGAGCTGTGCCACCTATGTGCCTGTTTGCCCAAGAAGCTCAGGGATGGGCACTAACAAAACAAAGGAGTAAATAAACCAAGAACAAGGAAGGCAAGGGATCCAGGCACCTGGGCAGCCAGCACAGAGGAGGCAAACGGAACTCCCAGGGTGACGGGGAGGGAGGCCCAGGTCACTTGCTGTCCGCAGGCCTGGAGACCCCCCAGGCACCTGGGCAGCAGCTCCTGGGGATGTGGCCTTAAATAAACAAACAAAAAGGCAGATTACCCGGTGTCTCTGAAAGAATGAAGAGGAGATGGCAATGTACAACTTGTCTAGGGATGAACATCAACTCCAGGAAAATGAAAAGTTAATGCTACCATAGTAGACACTCTGTATTTTCAGATATGAATATTAACTTAATGCTAACAATGTAAAATCTTGGCCGGGCTTGGTGGCTCATGTCTGTAATCCCAGCAGTCTGGGAGGCCGAGGTGGGCATATCACCTGAGGTCAGGAGTTCGAGACCAGCCTGACCAACATGGTGAAACCCATCTCTACTAAAAATACAAAAATTAGCCAGGCGTGGGGGTGCATGCCTGTAATCCCAGCTACTCAGGACGCTGAGGCAGGAGAATCGCTTGAACCCAGGAGGCGGAGGTTGCTGAGAGCCAAGATCGCGACACCGCATTCCAGCCTGGGCGACAGAGTGAGACTCCGTCTTGAAAAACAAAACAAAACAAAAATGCAAAATCTGAAAATGTACTTACAAGTGGTTCTATATAACCATGCAGGATGAAGGGAGGGAAAGCGGGTACATGTGTGGGGCAGGGTTTGAGGTGGGGAGGGCAGTAAAAGTGAGCTCAACCTTTCATCAAAGGAGACCACTAAACAGAGTGATGCCATTGGGAACAGGAGTCACAGGGCAGCCTCTGGGAGGCACTCATGGGGAGGGCAGTGGGACGGGGTGGTGGGGGCAAATGAGCCTCAGGGCACAATCTGACTTTCAGAAGTGTCCACATGTATTATTATTATTATTATTATTTATTTATTTATTTTTGAGAGAGTCTCACTCTGTCGCCCAGGCTGGAGTGCAGTGGCGTGATCTCGGCTCACTGCAATCTCCGCCTCCCAGGTTCAAGCAAATCTCCCGCCTCAGCCTCCTAAGTAGCTGGGATTACAGGTACCTGCCACCACGTTCGGCTAGTATTTTTGTATTTTTAGTAGAGATGGGGGTTTCACTATGTTGGCCAGGTTGGTCTCCAACTCCTGACCTCAAGTGATCCGCCTACCTTGGCCTCCCAAAGTGCTAGGATTACAGGCATGAGCTATCGCGCCCAGCCTCACATGTATTATTTTGATAAAAATAAAAGTTAACAAAATGGAAAACCACACTCTGCAAACAGCTACAGTTCCTTTGTGGTTCTTCCTAATCCCATTCCGGGTCCTTTTCTCCTTTTCTCCCAAGGGGCCCACAATGCAGACTTACTGCTTCCCCTTTGTTGATTTCACCTGGGTATTTGTGGGCCCATAACCATATGTTTTAATTTCTTTCATAAATGATACAATCATTTTAACTTGCTTTTTTACCCAACATATATTTGAAATCTCTCCAAGTTGATACAACAGACCTACCTCATGCATGACTACACAATGTTGTATTAGACATATCGTAATTTGTCCATGCCGAATGAGGGACTGCTACTGCCTGAATGGTTGTGTCCCCACGAAACTCCTATGTTGAAACCCTAACCAATGTGGCAGTGTCAGAAGGTGGGACCTCAGGGAGAAGATTAGGGGCTGGGCGCAGAGCCTTCCTGTATGGGATTAGAACCCTCACAGAAGAGATCAGACAACTCTGTTTCCCCTTCGCCCATGAGAACACAGGGATCTATGAACCGGGCAGTGGGCTCTCACCAGACACCGAATCTGCTGACACTTGATCTTGCACTTGCCGGTCTTTAGAACTGTGAGAAATGCATTTCTGCTGTTTAACGAACCTATGGTATTGTGTTATAGCAGCCCAGACTAAGGCAGCGACAAATAGATTGTTTCCATTTTTTGTTTGTTTTTTGTTTTTTGTTTTTTTTGAGATGGAGTTTCGCTCTTGTTGCCCGGGCTGGAGTGCAATGGTGTGATCTCGGCTCACTGCAACCTCTGCCTCCTGGGCTCAAGTGATTCTCCTGCCTCAGCCTCCCGAGTAGCTGGAACTACAGGCATGCACCATCACGCCCAGCTAATTTTGTATTTTTGTAGAGATGGGGTTTCTCCATGTTGGTCAGGCTGATCTCGAACTCCACTCCCAACCTCAGGTGATCCACCTGCCTCAGTCTCCCAAAGTGCTGGGATTACAGGCATGAGTCACCTCCCCCGGCAGTTGTTTCCAATTTTTAGCAATTAAGAACTGTATTGTACAGGCTGGCAAAATGATCATTGTTGAAGTTGGGCGACAGGTACATGGAGTTCATTATACTATTTGCTCTATTTTTGTGTATATTTAAAAGCAGTCAGTCAATTAAAAGTGTTAAAAAATGAATAACCTTGACCCCATATAGAAAATGTGCAGAAATTTCTCTAGGACATATACCTAGAATTGGAATTGCTGCATCAGACAATAGGCACGGGTTTTTTGTTTGTTTGTTTGTTTGTTGTTTGTTTTTGTTTTCAGAGTCTCGCTCTGTCGCCCAAGCTTGAGCACAGTGGCGCAATCTCGGCTCACTGCAACCTCCGCCTCCCGGGTTCAAGTGATTCTCCTGCCTCAGCCTCCTGAGTAGCTGGGATTACAGGCATGGACCACCATGCCCGGCTAATTTTTTTTTGTATTTTTAGTACAGACAGGGTTTCACCATGTTGGCCAGGCTGGTCTTGACCTCCTGACTTCAGGTGATCTGCCCACCTCGGCCTTCCAAAGTGCTGGGATTATAGGCATGAGCCACTGCGCAAGTTTGTTTTTTTGTTTTGTTTTGTTTTGTTGCCCAGGCTGGAGTGCAATGGTGCGATCTCAGCTCACCACAACCTCCACCTCCCGGGTTCAAGCCATTCTCCAGACTCAGCCTCCCAAGTAGCTGGGATTACAGGCATGCGCCAACACGCCTGGCGACTTTTGTATTTTTAGTAGAGACGGGGTTTCACCATGTTGGTCAGGCTGTTGGCAAACTTCCGACCTCAAGTGATCTGCCCACCTCGGCCTCCCAAAGTGCTGGGATTATGGGCATGAGCCACCGCACCTGGCCAATAGGCAAGTTTTTAGTATCAATATTGCCAAATAAGTCTCCAAGGTAGTTATCCTAATAATTTACACAGCCACTAGAAATACAACAGAATGTCTATTTCCCCACATCTGTACCAACTCTTATATTGTTAGACTTTGATTTCTGTCAACCTTGTAAGTATAAAATGGTATCATTTTAATTTTCAGTTCCCTGATTATTCCTGAAGTTGGCTATTTTCTTATGATTGTGGACATATTTTTAGGTTTTTCCTTTTGTGAATTGCCTGTTCACATCATTTGCCCACTTTTCTGCTGGAATAAATCTTTATGTATTCTAGGCATGAATCCATTCTCTATTATACCCATGGCAGACACCTGGGAGGATGTTTAGCAAGTTATAGGAAGAGGAAGGGGAAGGAATTGAGAGGGAATGACAACTTGAAAAAGGAAGGGTGAGAATAAAAGGTGGGGTGAGTCCGGGAACAAGGCTGCGAGGCTCAGGTGAAAGACTGGCCTTGAACTAGAGGAATAACACTTCCTCTCAGAACAGAGAGACTAGGAGTTCCGGGACAGTCTCAGTTGTAAAACAGCCAGTGCTTGGCCACAGGTGTCACCCAATGCACTGACTCAGCCAGGGCCTGGGATGACTAAGAGCTTTTTCACTGTAACTCATCGAGGCTGACAAGCACAGACATCACATTCCAGAAGGCACAACCAAAAGGGCAAAGCAACAGTCCAGGCAGGTCAGCCTGTACAGACAAGACTTCCTACTGACATCCAAAGTACTCATTTGCCACAGCTGCTCCGAGGATGGGAATAATGAGTGCAAGCTGCATCAGGGATGACAGAGATTGAAATTTAAGAAGGATGTCTGACCAGCCTGATCAGCAAAAGATACGGATAAGAAAAAGCAGTGCCATTTCCCTCTGAGGGAGTTGTATAAGAATTCAGTCTTCTGAATCAAGAGATTCTTCTGGAATGGCAACATGTTAGACTGAGTCTATAAGAGATTTCATGAATTTCTGCTGTGATTAGCTAACCTTGGAGAAGAGACACGCAGCAGTTTTCAGTCTGTATTTTGGCATGTTCCTACATAACGCTCTTCTAACATTCTTTCTTTAGAGGAAAAAAGCAAAAGTTAGAAACATTTGGGGTTTAGATATTAAGGATGTTTTTATTTAAAATATACCATGAATCAGAGATTTTGAGCCCTCAGGGTGCCTGGCCAGGGAAAAAAGAGCAGCAAGGGTATTGCTTCAACCTCCTCCCATCCCCCTGACTCTTCCCAAGTAAGACAAGGCTATGGGGCCAAGCGCTGAGAGATGAACAAATTTACTTTTTTTTTTTTGGAGACAGGGTCTTGCTCTGTTGCCCAGGCTAGATTGCAGTGGCATGATCAGAGCTCACTGCAGCCTGGACCTCCCAGGCTCAAGTGATCCTCCCACCTCAGCCTCTCTAGTAGCCCAGCTAATTTTTTAATTTTTTTGTAGAGATGGGGATCTCACTATGTTGTCCAGGCTTGTCTCAAACTCTGGGCTCAAGTGTTCCTCCTGCCTCAGCCTCCCAAAGTGCTGGGATTGCAAGCATGAGCCCCCACACTTGCCAGACTTAGCAAATTAACACGCAAAGCACTCAGTTAAAATCTGAATTTCAGATAAACAGCAAAAAAGTTTAAGTATATCCCATACAACATTCGGGGCATACTTCTAGTACAAAATTATCTGTTGCTTATTTGAAATTGCAATTGAACTGGCATCCTGTATTTCATCTGGTGACCCTAAGGAGCCAGCAGCATTGAGGCCCTGACTGGGCCTTAGGAGAAAAGAAACATGAAGAGAATCCCAGACGTTGCTGTAACAGGGCAGGGGAAACGGCTGCGCCCCAGGGCCCAAACTTCCTGGGTTCACATCAGGCTTCCACCGACTCTGGGTAAGTCGCTTAACCTTTGGGCTTCAATTTCCTCAGCAAAATCAGAGATAACCAGCCGGGCATGGTGGCTTATGCCTGTAATCCCAGCACTTTGGGAGGCCAAGGTGAGAGGATTGCTTGATGCCAGGAGTTCAAGAACAGCCTGGATAACACAGTGAGACCCCATTTCTACAAAAAGTTTAAAAATTATCCAGGCATGATGGTGCATGCCTGTGTAACACCTACTATAACAGCTACTCGGGGTGTTGAGGTGGGAGCATCGTTTGAGTCCAGGAGGTCGAGGCTACAGTGAACTATGATCACGCCACTGTATCCATCCTGGGTAATAGAACGAGACCTTATCTCAAAAATAAAATAAAATCAGAGATAACAAAAATAATTGCCTCATAGGGTTATTACAAAGATCAAATGAGTTGATGCATGTGAAGTTCTTAGAATAGTGCCTCACACATAAGCAGCCTTTATTATAAATGTTGGCTTTGGTCGGGCACAGTGGCTCATGCCTGTAGTCCCAGCACTTTGGGAGGCCAAGGTGGGTGGATCATGAGGTCAGGAGTTTGAGACTAGCCTGGCTAAGATGGTGAAACCCCGTCTCTACTAAAAATACAAAAACATTAGCCGGGCACTCGCCTATAATCCCAGCTACTCAGGAGGCTGAGGCAGGAGAATCGCTTGAACCCGGGAGGCAGAGGTTGCAGTGAGCCAAGATGACACCACTGCATTCTAGCCTGGGTGACAGAGCAAGACTCCATCTAAAAAAAAAAAAAAAAGTTAGCTTTTAGTATTAACTGTGAGTGTTTAGTATTTATGTTGGATCTGCTGCTGATGATGTGGGGGTGTGTGGAGGGGAGGCAGAGAAGGAAGAATTAGAAGGCAACAGAAGCCCAGGTTGAAGGGCTGGGGCTGCTGCAATGGAGATACCTTGTTTGCTAAGATGCTACTTGGCAGCACGACTCAACCCTGACAGACCCTTAGAACAAGTCAGATGACTTGAAAGATGAGGTTCTGCTGTCCAGCCGCACCATGTCAGCGAGAACCCAGACTGTGACCCCAGGGCATGGCTCACCTCCACGGGCTTGCCTGACTCCAGCTCTGTGCTGTGACATCACCTTGGTAGCCCGACACCGGCCACAGTGGGCATATTTATGCCACAGAAATTGGCAAACACTACAATCGAGGCCCTTTCCTCACTTCCCTAAGAACCACCCCTGACAGAGCAGCAGGTGGCACGCATATCCCGGAAGGGACCGGAGACAGGGAGTGAGGGGAGCAAAGTAGACGGAGTCCCTTCTCCACTCTCCCTTTTGCCTATGGAACCCAAATAAAGAAGCCTTTTTTCTTTTTTATGGGCCTGGTGTCAAGTGCTAAATTTGATTGAAACATGAGGATGAGCTAAGGAAGACAGCGAACAGGCACTCGATCAGTGTCCTAAGGTAGTTCCAATGGCATTCTGCAACATGAATTAATCCATGAGGGTATCAACATAAAACTTCTTTTGAGAATCTCATTTAACAACTGGAAAATTATTCTTTTGTCTTCTAAGGGACTGATTTCCTTACTCCTGCTCTCAACACCTTCTTTCTCTCTCTCTATCAACACAGGCACTTGGAGGTTGAGGTGTGGGGGTATAAAATCATGCTTTTTGGTGGACACGGCAAATGCCTATTCTACAGCAGAACTTAGCCCCCGCCTCCACCTCCTCACTCCCCCTCCCAAACTGCACATATACACCAAACCCAACCAGACACCTCCTCCTTCCTTCCTCACCACCCTCTCCCTGGTCACTAAGGGTTAAGCTTAGGGTCATCTTTAGCTCTTCCCCTCCCTCACCTACCATCTGGTCAAGACGTCTGGCCAGTTTTACCTCTTTGTTCCCTCACATCCTTCCCTCTTTTCATTTCTAATCAGAGGACCCTGAAATGTCCTCTTCTTACTATTTAACTATTGTAAAAACCTCCTACTCATTACCACAGCTCTAGCTACCAACCCACACCAGGTACTAGGGATAGCTAGCATCCCCAAATACAGGCACGACGGCACTCTTCCTGAAAACTGGGGTAATTCTCTGACTCCCCACTGTCCGCAGGTGGGAAACTCAAGTCTCCTTGGGGACCTTCCCCAAAATTAGTGCACCCTGCCTGTTCAGCCTCATCCCCCCATGCCCCAGCCTCCCGGATCCTCCAGCTGCAGCCCAGCTGCCTCCTCTTTGTTCTCAGAAATCCTAGCACCTGCCCCTCTCCCTCAGAGTACTCCCTCTACCATGAGAACACCCTTCCTGTCCCAGATTTTGCCCATGCAAGTCTTGCTCCTGTCTCAGGTATGCATCTAATTTTTCTCACTCCCTTATGAAATCCCACTAAGACTTCAGCAAATAGATTTTTTTTTAAAGCTATGAACCCCCAAGGGCAGAACAGGAGAGAAGACAACAGCAATATGATTGCAGAAGCTGGAACGTAGCTCGGGTCAGCTGATCTCACAGCCTGGGTCTGGAGCAGGCTGAGAACACCTGGGTTCCCATCATCCACCAGGAATCCTCCAAAGGCCAGGGAACTGCAGCTCCAGGTCCCCCCACGCCTACAATGGGCTGAACGAGCTGACAGCTGACGCGTATGAAGAGGGCAGGCTGAAAGCTTTCAAAAAGCAGTCAGGGCTGGGTGCAGTGGCTCACGCCTGTAATCCCAACACTTTGGGAGGCCGAGGTGGGTGGATCACCTGAGGTCAGGAGTTCGAGATCAGCCTGGCCAACAGGGTGAAACCCAGTCTTTACTAAAAATACAAAAATTAGCCAGGTGTGGTGGCATGCACCTGTAATCCCAGCTACTCAGGATGCTGAGGCAGAAGAATCACTTGAACCCGGGAAGCAGAGGTTGCAGTGAGCCGAGATCGTGCCATTGCACTCCAGCCTGGGTGACAAGAGTTACAACTCTGTCTCAGGGGAAAAAAAAAAAGCAGTCAGACCCCTACCTCGCCCATCTCATGCCAGAGACCTCCCCTCTCCAGCCCTGGAAGAACAGAGGTTTACTTTCTGGCGGGGGAAAAGTGTGGGGTCTCTCGACTGGGAAATTCAAGGCACAGTTGAGGGCCTGGGGACCTTGCCAAAAATGAGGGTGGCAGGTTAAGTGACTCTTTGCATGCTATCCCCTTCCCCAACTGAGCTCCCAGATGTTGACACTGAGGTTCCCCAACAAACGGCCTGCCCAGATTACCTACTGGTACACTCAGAACTGGACCCCCACCTGCTCCAGCTCCCAGGCAGCATTTTAGACCCCTCCTAATAATTATGAGCAGGTAACCAAAGGTCCCCGGGCAGATTCATTCAAAGAAGATGGAGACCAGAAGAAGGAGCAGAGAAAAGCAATTTGGAGGAAACTATGCAGGGAGAAGAAAACTTAAAGAAACAAACATGGCATTCACATCCTTACAGAAATAAGAAAAGATTACATCAGTGAAAACACAGGATGCTACACACATTTTTAAAGAACCATTTGGGGAGCAAAAAAAACTCTTGGAAATTAAAAAGTATAACAAGACAAAGCAATAGAAGGGTTGAAAGATGAAAGGAAACCTTCTAGAAACTGAAGAAAAAAGACAAAGAGATGGAAAATAGGCAAGAAAGGGAAAAAAATTAGAGGATCAGTCCAAGAGATCCAAAAACTAAATAGGAGTTTCAAAAAGACAGAACAGTAAAAAACAAACAGCAAGAAAAGAAATATTTCAAGAAACTCCCAGCACAGGACATGAGTTTCCACACTGGAAGGACTCGCTGAGAGCCTGACGAAACAGATGAACACGGGCTGACACCAAGCCACCGTGTCAAATTTCAGATCCTGTAAGCTTTCCCAAGGGAGGGTAAGAAAAAAAAAAAGACAAAAGAATCAGAAATCAGAAAGGTTTTGGACTTCTCAGCAGTTCCAGAAGTTAGAAAAGTGCAAAGCAACCCTTCAAACTTGTCAAGGAAAAATTATTTCCAACCTGAAATTCTCTCTCTTTTTTTTTTTTCTTTCCAGAGACAGAGTCTGGCTCTGTCACCCAGTCTGGAGTGCAGTGGCGCAATCTCAGCTCACTGCGACCTCCACCTCCTGGGTTCAAGCAATCCTTCTGCCTCAGCCTTCCGAGTAGCTGGGATTACAGACACGCCACCACGCCCAGCTAATTTTTGTATTTTCAGTAGGGATGGGGCTTCACCATGTCAGCCAAGATGGTCTGGAACTCCTGGCCTCAAGTGATCCACCTGCCTCAGCCTCCCAAAGTGCTGGGCTTACAGGTATGAGCCATCGCGCCTGGCCCCAACCTGAAATTCTCTATCCAGCTAAACTATCAACGATGTATGAAAGTAAAATAAAGAGAAAAGGCAAAGGTCTTTGTCAGGAAGCTGCTGTCAACATGCTGCACCCAAACAAGGGAGCGAGCAAACAAGAAAGAGGAAGTGGGAACGAAGAAGAAAGACAGAGGGAATCCCTGGGAGAGGGCATGCCAAAGTAGCAGAGGGGCAAGGAGGATGGACAGCGCCACCCACTCCCTTCAAGGGGAACTAAAGGAAAATGAAGCCTCTCTTACTGATGAGAGGGCCTATGGCCAAACCTGACCGCAAGACAGGAAAGCAGCATGAACATAACACCTGGAGCCTGACCCACACCTTAGCAGAAGGCCCTGATCCCCACGGACCACGATGTGGAGGCTGTGAAAATCTGCCTAGATGAGAAGCACCCACCTATATATATGCACATACACTCATAAACGTGGAGTACTTCTAGAATGACACTTCAGGAGCTGGTAACGGTGGCTGCCTCTGGGAAAGGTTTCTCTTTCACTGCTGATCCTTTTTTTTTTTGAGATGGAGCCTCACCACTGTCGCTCAGGCTGGAGTGCAATGGCGCAATCTTGGCTCACTGCAACCTCTGTCCCCGGGGTTCAAGTGATTCTCATGCCTCAGCCTCTAGAGTAGCTGGGATAACAGGCGTGCACCACCATGCCCGGCTGATTTTTTTTTTGTATTTTTAGTAGAGACGGGGTTTCACCGTGTTGGCCAGGCTGATCTCAAGCTCCTGACCTCGGGTGATCCACCTGCCTAGGCATCCCAAAGTGCTGGAATTACAGGCATGAGCCACCACACCCAGCCTTGATCCTTTTGAATTCGTACCATGTACTTGATTATCTATTCAAAAAGTGACTAAGTCGGGGTGCAGTGGCTCACGCCTATAAACTTAGCACTTTGGGAGGCCGAGGCAGGCAGATTACCTGAGGCCAGGAGTTCATCACCAGCCTGGCCAACATGGCAAAACCCCATTTTTACTAAAAATATAGTAATTATCTGGATGTGGTGGCGTGCACCTGTAGTCCCAGTGACTCAGGAGGCTGAAGCAGGATAATTGCTTGAACCCAGGAGGCAGAGGTTGCAGTAAGCAGAGATGCCACTGCACTCCATCCTGAGTGACAGAGAGAGACCCTGTCTCCAAAAAATAAATAAACAAAAAGCGAATAAAATACAACATGCGAAAAGCTATCCTCCTTCAAAGCCCCTCTTCATTGCCCCCTCCCTGAGGAAGCCTTCCCTGGTTCCCAACCCAGGACCAAAGTAAGACAGGGACCCTCTTCCTGGCCTGCTTCTCCCCAGGCCCTGGTTAGTGAGTGCGGGTCATGTATCCAGCCTTGAGCTCTATGGGGGCAGACATAACTAACTCGCCTTTATGTCAACTTGGTAGAGATAACTTGCTCCAGGAGAGCTGGAAAGAAACTTTCATTTTCTGCCTACGATATTCCAGGCATCTTCCTTCCAGCCCACTAAATTGTCACCACAATCCCATGGGGTATTATCAACCCTTATTTTCCTGATAAGAAAACTGAGGCTGGGAAGGACCCACAGGAAGTAGCAAACTCAAGAATAATCAAGGCTGTCCAGCTCCAGGGCGCCTGTTTTTCATGAGAGCAGCTAGCCTGGTGCCTAGCTCACAGTACAGTTCCAAAAATGTTTCACTCAACCAAATTAAATTGGAATTAAGATTTAACTAGAATTAAGATTTTCTAAGATTTTCTTCTGGAGCTGGGGCCTTCCCATGTTCTGAGATCCTGAAAAAGCGGCTGAGGACCCTCGGCGGCAGACAGCACCCCCACCCGGCCAAAGGGAGCCAGGGCCAGCGGTCGCAGCCCAGTGGGAAAGTTTCCTCATTAAACCACAGTCTTTTAGCCTACTGCGCTGCCCTCCGGGGCCAGGGTTTTGTTTTTAACAGCTTTATTGAGATACAATTCACATACCATATAGATGATACATGTAAAGTGCAATTCAATGGCCAGGCATAATGGCTCACACTTATAATCCCAGAAGGCTGAGGTGGGCAGATCACCTTGAGGTCAGGAGTCTAAGATCAGCCTGGCCAACATGGCAAAACCCCATCTCTACTAAAAACACAAAAATTAGCCAGGCGTGGTGGCAGGCACCTGTAATCCCAGATACTCGGGAGGCTGAGACAGGAGAATCACTTGAACACAGGAGGCGGAGGTCGCAGTGAGCCAAGATTGCGCCACTGCACTCCAGCCTGGGCAACACAGCAAGACTCCATCTCAAGAAACAAACAAAGTGCAATTCAATGGCTTTTTAAATATATTCACAGATATGTGCAACTACGACCACAATCCACTTTTAGAACATTTCATATCCCTTAGCTGTCATGCCCCAACCCCCTTAGCTCCCTCAGCCCTTGGCAACCACTAATCTACTCTCAGTCTCCATGGATTTGCCTATTCTAGACATTTCTTTTCTTTTTTCTTTTCTTTTTTTTTGAGATGGAGTTTCGCTCTTGTTGCCCAGGCTGGAGTGCAATGGCACGATCTCGGCTCACCACAACCTCTGCCTCCCGGGTTCAAGCGATTCTCCTGCCTCAGCCTCCCGAGTAGCTGGGATTACAGGCATGCGCCACCATGCCTGGCTAATTTTGTATTTTTAGTAGAGATGGGCTTTCTCCATATTGGTCAGGCTGATCTTGAACTCCCGACCTCAGGGGATCCACCTCGGCCTCCCAAAGTACTGGGATTACATACGTGAGCCACCATGCCCAGCCAATTCTGGACATTTCATATCAACAGAATCATAAATTATGTGGGTTTTGGGTCTGGTTTCTTAGCATATTGCTCTCAAGGTTCATCTGTGTTGTGGCGTGTGCTAGTACTTCACTTCTTTGTATGGCTAAATATCCCATCATATGACTACAGGTATGCGCCACACAATGATGTTGCAGTCAATGATTAAATGCATATATGATGGTGGTCCCATAATATTATTGATTTTACTTGACAGAGTCTCACTCTGTCGCCCAGGCTGGAGTGCAGTGGCGCGACCATAGTGCACTATAGCCTCGAACTCCTGGGTTCCTGAAGCCATCCTCCTGCTTCAGCCTCCCAAGTAGCTAATTTTCTGTTTCCTTTTTTTTTTTTGCAGAGACGGGGTCTTGTGACATAGCCCAGGCTGGTCTTGAACTCCCAGCCTCAAGTCATCCTCCCACTTTGGCCTCCCATGTGAGCCACTGTACCCAGCTAAGAGTTCTTGATGTAGTCTAGATATAAGTTCCTGGCTACATAGATGATTTCCAAAATGTTCTCTCACTTTGTGGGTTGTCTATTCCCTTTCTTGATAGTGTCCTTTAATGTAGAAAAGTTGATTCCGATGACGTACAGTTCATTTTCTTTTATTGCTTGTGCTTTGGCGTCGTATCTAAACAATCATTGCCCAACCTAAGGTCAGAAAGAATTACACTTATTTTTCTTCTTATAGCTCTTCTTACATTTAGGTCTTTGGTCCATTTTGAATTAATTTTTGTATGTGGTATGAGGTCGGGTCCAGTTCATTCTTGTGCATGCGGATATACAGTTGTTTTAGTGCCACTTGTTAAAAAGACTGTTCTTTCCCCTATTAAATTGTCTTGGCGTTCTTATTGAAAATCAATTAACTGTTAATGTGAGGGTTTACTTCTGGGCTCTCAGTTCGATTCCATCGATCTGTGTGTCTATCCTTACCCTGGTACCACACTGCAGTTAAATTCTGAAATCAGGAAGTGTGAGTCCTCCAACGTTGTTCTTTTTTAAGATTCTTTTGGTTGTTCTGGTTCCCTTGCATTTCTCTGTGAATTTTAGGACTGTCTTGTCAATTTCTGCTAATGAAGGCATCTTGGATTGTGATAGGGATTGCAGATCAATTCAGGGAATGTTGCCATCTTAACAATACTAAGTCTCTGATCCATGATCATGGGGTATCTTTCCATTTATTTGGGTCTTCTTTAATTGTTTTCAACAATGTTTTATAGTTTTCAGAGTATAAGTCTTGTACTTTTATTAAATTTATTCCCAAATATTTTATCTTGATGCTATCTTAAATGGAATTGTTTTCTTCATTTTTTCAATTTGCCCACTGCTACTGAAATACAATTGATTTTGGCATACTGATCTTACGTCCTGCAACCTTGCTGAACTCACTTAATTCAAATAGATTTTTAATGGATTCCTTAGGTTTTTCTATACAAGATCATGTCAGCTGAAAAGAAAAATACTTTTACTCTTGCTTTCCAATCTGGATGCTCTTTATTTCATTATCTTTCCTAATTGCCCTTTATGATCAAATTTTGAACTAGTAACTAGTTATGATTTGGCAGCCCCTTCCCAAAAAGCAGCAGCAGCAGCCGCTCTGACCCTAGGATGCCAGAGCTCTCATCCCCGCTGCTTTCCACACCTGCTGAGTGGATGCCTCCTCCGGGGCTTCACCTTTTGGGGAGAGGCTGCCTGGCTGGGGGCTCTGGCTTGCCTCCCTGTATGCCCTTCTCTGGACCCAGGGAGGCTGAGCCCTGTGGGTGGAGGCACCTGGGCTCCCTTGCTGGTTGGTTTCCTGTGGGTCCAGCCGATAAGAGGCACAGGCAGGAGACAAGGGCAGGTAGGAGGTGGAGAGAGAATGTGGGGTGTGTCTTTCTCACTCTCTACTAGCCTTGATTGTCCTGACCCAGGCTGTGTCTTGTCGCTATGACAGTCCCTGCTGGCATCCCAGTGTCCACTATTCAGCCCTCACTGGTATTTGCAGGAAACACTATATATATATATATATATATATATATTTTTTTTTTTTTTTTTTTTTTGAGACAGAGTCCCGCTCTGTCACCCAGGCTGCAGTACAATGGTGCAATCTTGGCTCACTGCAACCTCTGCCTCGTGGGTTCAAGCAATTCTCCTGCCTCAGCCTCTGGAGTAGCTGGGATTACAAGCACCTGCCACCACGCCCGGCTAATGTTTTTGCATTTTTAGTAGAGTAGGGTTTTGCCATGTTGGTCAGGCTGGTCTTGAACTCCTGACTTCAGGTGATCCGCCCGCCTCAGCCTTCCAAAGTGCTGGGATTGCAGGCGTGAGCCACCACGCCCGGCCAGGAAACGCTATTTCTTCTCCTGACCCCTTCAAGCCTAGTGGTGGTAATGACTTTCCACTGTCGCTTGGTGCCTCAACTTCCCTTGTTGGGTGTCTGACTTTTCTTGGCTCATTAATTCCGTTTATTAGAAATAGTGTGCAACCCTCAACCATTCCTGGGTAGTCTTGACGGCTATTCTGCTAGATGACACACCCCGACATCCTGTGGAGGAAGGCACTGTGGAACCTAGGTCAAGGTGAAAGCTTGGTTCTCTGGGCAAACTGATTACCAAAGTACTCAGTCCAAGAGCCAAGGAGATAGTAAAGAAATCCAATGGCAAACAGCTTCGGTTCCTGGAAGAGCAAAGTAAACAGCAACCCAGGGAGGACATGACCTTGGCTGTAGTTGCTGCTGTTTTCTCTCCCTATTCTCGACTCCTAGGAGAACATATCTTCGTAGCCCCATGATCTGACCTTTCATCCTATGCTTTGGAGTTTGAGCACAAACACTGACTGGCTCAGAGGCTTCCCGGAGATGGAGTTCTGGGCATCCACTATTGCTGAGTTTATTGTGACGGCCATGTGGCAAGTGTTGGAATCGCTGATCGTTTGTGTGAGCTACTGCTGAGTGCCAGCCACTGCACTGAGTGACTTCTACGATCTCAATCATCAGAGGACTTGTAAGAGGAACATTACTGTAAGCATGGAAACAGACACCCAGATGAACAGCTTGCCTATGGCCTCAGAGCTCAAAGCCACGTAGACCCCTGTCTGCCCGTCATGCCCAGCTGTGCCTCAGGTCCTGCCCTGCCACCCAGGAGTCTCTTGTAGACAGACTGTCAAGATTGATCATGCTAGTGATTAGTAGTTACCAATCTCTCCTCCCTGCCTCCTCCACCATCACTCTTGCCCTGGCCACTCCCAGGCCTGTGATCACACCCTCCTCCTCCTCCAGCTGTATCACATCACAGTCACATCTGTGTGTCCCTCAAACTCTGACCACAGCCCTTCCCCCAGGCTTTCTGTGTAACCACAGTCATGCTGCCCAGCCAACCCCCAGCTGAGTGGACATTTTGTTTTGTTGTTTTGGAGTTCTGCAAACAGCAAGAGCTCCCAGTTCGCCTTTACCCTCAAATGCACACCCCAGGGACGGGAGGGAAGCACAGCGGCTGCGGCAGGCCAGGCTGTCAGGAGCCTAGCCACTATACCACCGCAGCCCATCCACCTGCTGAGCAGCTGCTGACTCGCCAGGACTTACTTTTCAGCTCCACATTAGCAGGGGGGTGTTCATCCAAATACAACAATTCCTTCTCAAGGATGAAATTAGATTGCTGAAAACCCCCATGGGGAGGAAGGAGGTATGCAGGGTCCGGGGACCTGCGGTGAGTGGATCTACGAAAGCCCTGGGGCCAGATTGCCTTTCCCATCTTCTTAATCCCAATCCAAAACGGATGCAGTCTCAGCACTGCCAACTCCTTTCCCCAATCTGAAGGAAGGGGTCATGTCTTATAATCATTATGAAAACAAGAATAATTCATAGTAGCTGGAGTGCCACACCCTGGGTGAGGCACCATCCTGACTGTCTCCTCAATACTCACAAGCCCAGTACGACTCTATCCAACCACGTTGTTGAGTTCGTCCCTACAGACTATAATTATTATTATTTTAAAAAATATATTTTTTGGCTGGGCATGGTGGCTCACACCTGTAATCCCTGCACTTTGGGAGGCCAAGGCAGGCGGATCACCTGAGGTCAGGAGTTCAAAACCAGCCTGGCCAACATGGAGAAACCCCATCTCTACTAAAAATACAAAAAAAAAAAAAAATTAGCCAGGCGTGGTGGCAGGTACCTGTAATCCCAGCTACTGGGGAGGCTGAGGCAGGAGAATCACTTGAACCCAGGAGGTGGAGGTTACAGTGAGCCGAGATGGTGCCATTGCACTCCAGCCTGGGCAACAGAGTGAGAGACTCCATCTCAGAAATAAATAAATAAATAAATAAATAAATATTTATTTATTTATTTAGAGACAGAGTCTCATTTCATCACCCAGGCTGGAGTGCAATGGCGTGATCTCAGCTCCCTGCAACCTCCGCCTCCTAGGCTCAAGCGATTCTCCTGCCTCAGCCTCCCAGGTAGCTGGGATTATAGACACCCACCACCATGCCCAGCTACAGACTATAATTATATTTAACAACCATATTGCTCGCGCTCTGCAGTTTAGAAGGCACTTCAGCAGACACTCTCACTTGCTACTAAGAGTAACCTCGCCTACTAGGCAGGACAAGCACCATCTTCATTTGACAGAAGCTTTTACACAGAGCATGAGACTTTCTGGCCTGTCTCCCACCCCTAATGTCCCACACCAGTTCCTGATCTCCTGCCCCACCTCTCCTGCACCCTGCCCCTCAGGTGACTCACTGTGTCAACATCCTTGAGGAAATGATTTCTGGTTCATGGCCCTAGAGCTGGAGCTTTGGAAGGATAAAGGGAAAAGCAGCCAGGGTCTGTGCCCTCAAGAGACAGGCATTCTAAGGCTGGGCGCGGTGGCTCATGTCTGTAATCTCAGCACTTTGGTAGGCCGAAGCAGGCAGATCACCTGAGCCCAGGAGTTTGAGACCAGCCTGGGCAATGTGGCAAAACTCCGTCTCTACAAAAATACAAAAATTGCCCTTGCGTGGTGGCACATGCCTCTAGTCCCAGCTACTCAGGAGGCTGAGATGGGAGAATCACCTGAGCCTGGGAGGTCAAGGCTGCAGTGGGCTGTGATCGCACCACTGCACTCCAGCGTGGGTGACACAGCGAGACCCTGTCTCGAAAAACACACACACAAAGACACAAATTCTAATGAAAGAGAAAGGACAAACACAAATAAGGAACTGTATAACTAAGTGGGAAGGAAGGCCTGGCAGGGGCCACCTGGCCAAGTCTGGACCACAGGCTGCTGCGATTCTGTGGGAGGGGAACGGCATTTAGAGTTAAACCTTGGGTTCAAGTTCTGGCTTTGCTACCACCCATCAAATGACCTTGAAGAATTCACTCTACCTCTCTGGACCTGTTAGTCCGTCTACAAAACAGATTTATCCCTTTCAGCGCAGAGGGCTGGCAATTAAGGGATCTGTTTTATGGGAAACTTCAAATTGTCTCTTCGGTTTCATAAACTGTAAACCGCAATACACATGCAAAGGACTGTGATTAGATTTCACCTCATCAGAGGCATCAAGTATTTACTGAGCAGCGAACTGCCTGTAACGCACACTTGAGGGATGGAGGATCATATAAAACATGGCCTCTGCCTTTAAGAAAATCACTATCTGCTGATGAGGCAAGACAGGCACAGCCAACATATAACAAACACATAGTGTGTGCAAAGGCACTGCTGCGAGAGAAAAGGGAGAGGAGGCAGGCCGAGCAGCTTAGGAGAGCTAAGTGAAGGCTCACGGAGGAGACACTTGGCCTGGCCCTTAGGAAGGGCGCCAGTGCCTGCTGTGTGAGTGCACTGGGGTGAGAGGGAGAAACAGGGCCAACTGTCCTCATCTCCACGTGTGGACTCCAAGCTGACTCTATTCAGGGTCAGGGGCCAGTGGAGCCGGTTCAAATCCTGATCACAACCCCCTAATGCTAATTAATCTGGTTACCTAGAGGAACTAACTTTTCTGAGACTCTGTAAAATAAGAATAATTATTTGACTTTGTATGTTCATTGGGAGGATTAAATATGAGAATGCATGTGAACTGGTCTGTATTAGGGATGTAATACATGCTACAAATTAATAATCATCGACATCAAATAAGGTCTGACTGCCAGGGTGAGATCAGATTTTGGAAGGTCAGAAACCCCAATACAGAAATGTAGAAACAATGATTTGGGGGTGATCAGCATAGAAGTGACAGCCAAAGCCATGAGAAAGAGCTTGGCCTCAGCAAGGTGGGGAGGGCTGCTGCCCACAAGCCCAGCTCTGGCCACCAGCGTGGTCCCTCCCCACCAGAACCACGGGTGCCTGGGCTGCCCAAGCCCTGGAAAGCTCAGCCCAGGGCGTCACCACTCGCCTGTTTTCCTGAGAAGAGCACAGGAGCAGAGGTGGAACAGCAGAAATATGAGGAGGAGAAACTGAGGCAGGAATGAAATGGAAGGGATGGTCTTAAGAGGGGCAAACAAATACTGCTAGTATGTCACAGCATAGGAGCCCAAAAGAGAAGTTTCAGGCAGAAGTGGGCAGGTAGGGAGCCTGCGGTACCACGAACTCTCAAAGTTGTGGGGAAGGGCAGCACCAAGCAGACAATGACCAGGTGAGAGGCTGACACGGAAACAACGGAAGATGAAGCAGGAAGTTTAAGGGAACAATATGCAGCCCCCACAAAAAGTACGCATTCATTCATTCAATCACTTCTGAATGAGCCTTTACAACATGCCAGGCACTGTCGGTCATCAGAGAGAAAGTTGTGCAGAAAAGAACAGGTCCCTGTCCTCATGAAACTGACATTTCATGCCAGCCAGGAAACCGAGCACACAAACAAGACCATTCCAGATCCATCCTGATTGGTAAGTACTGTCTTCCGGCCTCAGACCCCCTCCTGATGGCAGGTCTCCCTCGGTGTCACAGAGAAAGGTACCACCTGACAGAGAACAAAGCCACAGAGCTCAACCCCTCCATCCCTGGCCAAGAACTCCCGGGGATGGGATGAGGGGAAAGGCACGTTCTTAACAATTGCTAGTCCCAAGCAGTTTGGGACTAAGCAGAGGGAAACACAGCTGAAGCATACATAGATGTCCATGTCACCTCTATCCCCCCAGCCTCTTCTCCCACAAGCATGTGCATGTACACACACGTGCACACTGGCTCTCTCCCCTCTCCTTGGATTGTTATCCCATGACCTGGCAGGGAGCCTGGCCTGTTTGCAGTTAAAGAACCAGAGGCCATTTGGAACCTGATCAGTTTCTCCTCCTCCTGAACTGAGGAAAAGGTTTTCTTCAAAATGGGAGATGTTCTCTCCCCTTAAATGTGAGCAGTGAGTCCTACTCAAACGCCAGAGGTCTGGTCTCCCAAAATACAGGTAGTAACATGTTTTTCCTTTGCTGCTGTCTAGGAGCCCTCACATGTTGAACAGAGCATGACCTCACCCCTCCAATTTCCCAGATTCCTAAAGGAAAGCTGAGCCTTTCTGTTCTGTAACTCCAGGGCATTTTGTGAAGGACTGAGCTGGCTGGGGAGCTGGAGCACATGAGGGGCCGGCCGGTGCTGAACTAAGAGCAGGGCCTCCCCATGACCACTGGCAGCCACGCCATTTACACAGGGAACCATGTGGCCTTTCACCCAACTGTCACCATCATGCAAGGGCATTCTGGCCCAGAGCTCTCGGATCCATGGCCAAGGTCTTCTGTCCATGGTCTCAGGCAGAATCTGTTCTCGGCCAGGAACGGTGGCTCACGCCTGTAATCCCAGCACTTTGGGAGGCCGAGGTGGGCAGATCACCTGAGGTCAGGAGTTCAAGACCATCCTGGCCAGCATGGTGAAACCCTATCTCTACTAAAAATACAAAATTAGCCGGGTGTGGTGGCGCACACCTATAATCCCAGCTACTCGAGAGGCTAAGGCAGAAGAATCACTTGAACCCAGGAGGCAGGGGTTGCAGTGAGTTGAGATCATACCACTGCACTACAGCCTGGGTGACAGAGCAAGACTCAAAAACAAACAAACAAACAAACAAACAACAACAACAAAATCTGTTCTTAGGTGAAGTAGGGTTTGCCTACCTCCTGCCCCCCCAGCTTGCCCATGCCTGACCAGAACGGTCCCCAGAGCCCTTGAGAAACGATCTGGTCCAACCCTCCCTTGGATTCCTGTTCTCTAAGGACTGTTGCCATCCTTCTACCCTCTGCTCTTCCCAGAGCTAGAAGGCTGCCAAGTTCCAGAGGGAAGAGCAACAATGGCCAGGATGTGTGGGCACCCCTACCCAGGACAGAGTGCCTAGAGGCCTCTGAAAGTCAGTCCTCTTACCATGGCAGTTGGTCTGCAGAGTTCCAGGGAGGCCACAAGTCTGGAACACCCAAGTCTGGGCCCGAGGCCTGCTGCCTGTTTATAATTGATGTTCTAGGTTAATCCCCTGTCAATGACTTTCCAGAACTGTCCCCTCCTTTACCGCTCCCAGGAGAGAGAGGCTGCTTGGGAGCCAATCTCTGGCTTAGGGGTGGGCCTTGAGTAGACTGAGGAAAGGATAAAAAAACAAACACCAGGTCAGGGGTGAGCTGGAAGAGCGGCGGTCAAAAGCCACTGCTCACAAGTTCTGGTGGAAAGATGAAAGGGCAGTGGTGTTTGAGTTTCACAAAGAAGGGAGGGCCAGGGCCAGGGCTGGGAAAGCCAGCCAGGAGAGAGATAGGGCATCTGGCCTAAGGAAAGGAGCAGAAGATTCAATGGGGAGAAGAAAAAAGAAGGAGTCTAATGTCTTCCTCCTTCCTGCCAAGACCTCACTATACCTTGGGTTGTCTACCTGGGAACTGGTGACATCATGGGCCTGTCTCCCCACAGGGCCAGAAGACCGGATCCCTCACCAAGGCACATGTTACCTGGTGATTAGTGTGAGCTGGTGGCCCAGTACGATTTATCAGCAAGCAGATGTTCACATGCGTGAACATACTACAAAACCACCCAGCTCAGGTCATTTAACAGTGTTATCCTAAAGGCCACTCCAGTCAGAAGCCAGAGCAGAGTTCCCATCTACTGGGCACCACCCCACCATCGCAAGAAAGCAAAACACCAGGCTGGGCTCTGACGAGCTCCTTGGAAGGAGGCACAGTCAATAGCTCACTGTTAGATCTTTTGCCTGGGCTCCTGAACCCGAGGCTAATTGGTCAGAGGTCTTGCATGGTTCGGCACGCTCAGTGTATGACAGGAGATGGCATCTGAAGAGAGCGGGTGGGCTGAGCCTGCTACGGGAATGTAAGTGCACCCTGATCCAAGCCAGGCAGAGAGGTCTGAACACCCCGATGTCCCCAAGAACATGCATTAACTGAAAAGTCAGGGTGGAGGGATCCTGCACATTCCTTCAGGTCCAGGATCCTGACCAGCACCAACACCTCTGTTTCCGCCTCTTCTCCATCTTTTCCCAAGATGACAACAAGCAGCTTTCTGCTTCCCTTCCAGCCCCCAAAGGAAGGGGGCAGCTACCCGGAAAGTGAGCCCGGAATGACACTCAAACCAGGGGCCCTGCCTGGGAATAAAGAGTAGAGGATCAGCTGGAACAGCAAAGTGGGAAATGGTGGAAAGTCCCCATGTCCAGTGCCACAGCTGCTAGTTGTGACAATTCTTGTCCTTATCCTAGCACCAGGATAGGCACTGGGTGCCTCTTCCCCAGCTGGAGGCAGAGAGGTGCCACCAACTCCCACACTCGCCTTGAGATTTGCCATCTGGCTGGTGAGCTGCTGGGGGCGGGGGGGCAGAGCTGGAGGAAGTATCTGCATGGAGCCTGCACCCGGCCTAAGCCTCATCCAGGAGTGCCATTCCCAGTGACTTGCCCAGCGTCATACTGGTCATGGGCCCCGGCCATCTCCACTCGTGCTTCATTCCTCAGCACACAGAGGTCATGCAGGACATGATCTTCGGAACAGGCGTCCCTACCGCTCCCCACAGAGGAGAAGCTGCCTGAGAGTTGGGTCACAGCTTACTCAGCTCTACCTGCAGTGAGCATTTCACAGGCTACTACTGGATTGGACCAAAAATGTAATCACCACCACATGTCCTATTCGGTTCAGTGCAGCCTGCCTGGGTCTCCACCAGCACTGGGGAGCCAGAGCTGACAAGACACAGTCCCTGCCCTCCAGGAGCTCACATCAGGGAAGGCACTAGACACATAAACAAAGAAGAGAAACCAAGTATGGTGGGGGCCAAAGGAAGCAAGCGCCGGCGCTGAACTAGTGGTGGGAGGAGGGGACTCAGGTATTAGGAAACCGTGGGAGTTGAGACTCACACACAAGGTGAATGACAGAGGACTGGCCGGAAGGGAAAAGGGAAGAGAGTGGTGTGGCCAGGACACTGGCCATTGTGTGGTCACAAACCATGCAGTTTGGCATGGCTGGAACATGGGGTATGAGCAGAAGGGGACACAGGGGCCTGACCACTCACTGCAGCGGAGCAACACAGCATGATCCATGCTGTCTTCAATTTACACAGAAAGCCCGGTGTCGAAAAATTCAACAATTAACCTTCTATGCAATTGTAAAATACCCTGCAACCAACAATTACTACGACTTTGTAAGGGTTTCTTCATCTGAGAAAAACACAAGCGGGGGGAGTAAGTGTCTGGCTTAGTTAAACGGTAGCAAGGTTATGCGCTGCTGCCCTGGCAAATGAGTCGCTCACATGCTCAACAACACTGTTAGTCCTGGGTGACAAACAGAAGCAGGCTTCCAGCTGGAGGTTCCAGGTGGAGAACATGCTGGTCTGTGCTCAGCTCTGGGTAGTGCCTGCATCTGTCCCGTCCTTGTCTTGGCTCATGGTCCATCCTGCAGAAAGCTCCTTGTGCCATCAGGGCAGCTGGATGGACCCTTCTAACAGCCTTGGTCCCCCATTCTCCTCGGCCACCCCAAATCTAGCCACACATGCATTGACGTCGTATGACTTCTATGGAGCAAAGCAAGCAAGTAGAGTTTCTTTCATTTATTCGGAAAGCCTGTAAGGACTGTCCACCATGTAACAGAAAAGAGGCTAGGTGCTATGGGGAAGCAGAGAGGGTGATGGAGCCACACTTTAAGAACTCACCATGCGGCCGGTGGAGGCAAGATCTGCATGTGGCAGATTAGCATCCACCCCCAGAGTTAACTGCCAAAGAATAAGGCTGCAGGGCAGGGGATCACAGGGGCTAAGGTTTCCAGGCCTCTACTGCCCATGACCCCTAGAAAGATGCAACAAACCGGCCAGGCGCAGTGGCTCACGCCTGTAATCCCAGCACTCTGGGAGGCCGAGGCGGGAGGATCACGAGGTCAGGAGATCGAGACCATCCTGGCTAACTCGGTGAAACCCCGTCTTTACTAAAAATACAAAAAATTAGCTGGGCAAGGTGGCGGGCGCCTGTAGTCCCAGCTGCTCGGGAGGCTGAGGCAGGAGAATGGCGTGAACCCGGGAGGCGGAGCTTGCAGTGAGCCAAGATCGCGCCACTGCACTCCAGCCTGGGCAACAGAGCAAGACTCTGTCTCAAAACAAACAAACAAACAAACAAACAAACAAACAAAATGCAAAAAACCAACTACTTTGTGATACTGGCTCCAGGCCAGACAGCAAAGGCTCTGGACTGATCCAGCCCAACCCTGGTGTTGACAGTCTTACAGTGCCGCAGAATGCCCGGTGTCCTTCCTCCTCCACACAAGTCACATAAACCCACTGTTCTCCTCTCCCAGCACTGCAGTTTGAGCTCTGGGAACTGTGTTTAACTGCAACTCCAACACTTAAGTCACTCTTCAACTTGGGAATTTACGTCACCTTCTGAACTTTAGTTTCCTGATCTATAAAATGCAGAATGATCTGAGTCATCTTGTGGAGCTGCTATGAGAACCCAATGAGGTAACGTAGTTTTGAAATACCTAAGAGAGTCTAGCACAGTAGAGATGTCCCAAAAAATGACCCCAATGGTCAGCCCTTGTGATAATAGCCTTAGTCCTTCTCTCTTCCATCATGCCCTAGGGCCTCAATATAAGACAGGAAGAGACCTAAACACAAGCCCAGGGAGGCTAAGAACAGAATGTCAGTCCCTTGTAGGATGGTGACTAGAAGGAGCTGCGAGCTGTGAATCAGACAGTCATGGCCCTATCTCTGCTACTGTTACCAGTGCCGTGCCAAGAGGCAAGTCATCCCGCCATCCTGGGATTCAGTTTCCTCCCCCACTAGACAGGGATAATAATTACCAGCCTCCTTCACAGGAGCAGCTTGGACAAAAAAAAGAAAAAACCATAACACAGGTGCAATGGCAGATGCCTGTGGTCCCAGCTACTCTGGACGCTAAGGCAGGAGTTCGAGGCTGTAGTGAGTTATGATCACACTTGTAAACAGTCACCGTACTACAGCCTGGGCAACACAGCCAGAGCTTGTCTCTCTTTTTTTTTTTGAGATGGAGTTTCACTCTTGTTGCCCAGGCTGGAGTACAATGGCACGATCTCGGCTCACTGCAACCTTCACTTCCTGGGTTCAAGACATTCTCCTGCCTCAGTTTCCCAAGTAGCTAGAATTACAGGCATCCACCACAATGTCTAGCTAATTTTTTGTATTTTTAGTGGAGACAGGGTTTCACCATGTTGGCCAGGCTGGTCTCGAACTCCTGACCTCAAGTGATCTACCCACCTCGGCCTCCCAGAGTGTTGAGATTACAGGCATGAGCCACCATGCCCGGCCCAGAGCTTCTCCCTTTAAAAAAAATAACAATAAATAAGACACATCCCTGTCTTCAGTCTAGTTAAGAAGGAAGGCATAAAGAGGAAGAGATTAAACAACATAAAGTTAAATTAATAGAAGGACAAGCATTGAAAAGAATACAAACTCAGGAATAAATTTAACGAAAGAAATGCAAACCTTAGCCCGGGCACATGCCTGTAATCCCAGCTACTTGGGAGGCTGAGGCATGAGAATCACTTGAACCTGGGAGGCGGAGGTTGTGGTGAGCCAAGATCATGCCACTGCACTCAGCCTGGGCAATACAGTGAGACTCCATCAAAAAAAAAAAAAAACAAAGAAGAGAAGAGGAAGAGAAAAGAAGAGAAGAGAAGAGAAGAGCAAACCTTATAAACTGAAAACTGTAAAAGACCCTCAAAAGAAATTAGAAACCTAAAGGAAAGGAAAGATACCACATGTTCACGGGTCAGAGACTGCATGTTGCTAAGATGGGAATACTCCCCACACTGACCTACAATCCCCATCGCAGTCCTAGATGTCCCAACAGTTTTGCCCACCACTGCCTTTGCACCATTGGTGCCAATGTCAACACACAGGAAAAGGCAAAGAACCTCTTGGTATTATTATGGAAATCCTTTTGACTCACAGATCCCCCTGGAATGGTCTTGAGGAGCTGCAGGGGCCTGGGGACCTCACTTTGAGAACCACCAGTCTAGGAAGACACTCCCTGCTGGCCTGGGAGAAGGTAATGCCAATTTTGGAATAAAACAAACAACCTTTTTCACCTTGGGACACAAGAAGAGGCAGGGAGGTAAGCGGCGTGATTCCTGCACTGAGTAGGTGGGAGGGCTGACCTCAGCGCTGAGTGACTGACAGCCGTAAAAGGTAGAGTTCAGCTGAGCAGCCGCTTCCTGTGGGAACTTCCAAATCTAACAACCTGCTCTCCGCTGGCTTCCTCTCCACCCTTTCCATTCCTTTGACCTCAACACAAAATAGGCAGCTTTGATTCATGGGATCCTTTTCCTGCTTCCCCACTAGAGTGGGCCAAGAGGGAATGGGGATGGTTGAGGAAGGAGGGCAAGAAGCGGGAAGGGAAGAGGACGGCAAATACTATCAGCTCCTGCCTCTGTCCAGCTGCCCCCAGCCTCAGTTCACCCTGGGGTGGGGAGGGGTCTCCCAGCAATTCCCACCACACTCCCTTCCTGCCAATTAGCCCCCTAGTTCAGCATTAACGAAGGGCTTCCTCCTGCCACAGCTGAGGTCACTGGGTAGGGAAGGCTCCTTCTCTCATCACCGCAGTTGTAAGCCCCCACCCAGCAACCCACACAAGACCCCAGGTTGGCTCAAAGCCCAGTCCTCACAGGATATTCAGTAAAACAACATGCAATCTGGGTGGGAACGAATTTCTCATTGGAGAGGAGAATGTTAGAACCGCAGCAGCAGTAGTAAAGCAGCTTGGCCTGTGGCACCAAAGGCAGAAAACAAAGTGACATTCAGGCCCCAGGGACACACAATAGGCCCTTATGCTCTTTTCTGGTTCGGGCCCAGAGCTGCTAAGCTGAGCTAGAGGGCCCAATGGGTGGCCCCTGGGCAGGGTTGACTCTAGGATGCATGGGGCCCCAGACAAATACATTTTGGGGACCCATCTATATAAAAACTTGAGTCACTCAAAATTAGTGCATCGGCACCATTCTGGCAGCCCAATCTCACGATTCCCACTAAAGAAATACTTCAGGCTGGGCACAGTGGCTCACACTTGTAATCCCAGCACTTTGGGAGGCCAAGGTGGGTGGAACACGAGGTCAGGAGTTTGAGACCAGCCTGACCAACATCTCTACTAAAAAAAATACAAAAATTAGCCAGGCGGGCCTGTAATCCCAGATACTCGGGAGGCTGAGGCAGGAGAATCTCTTGAATCCGGGAGGCGGAGGTTGCAGTGAGCTGAGGTCGCGCCTCTGCACTTTAGCCTGGGCAACGAGAGAGACTCCGTCAGAAAAAGAAGAGACGAGAAGAGAAAAGAGAAGACTGCAGCCATCTCCTGGAACTGGGCCCCAGGACAACTCCACAGGACAGGTGTTGTCCCTGTGCAAGGTAGAGGGATGGAGAGTACCCCAAAGGATCCCAGGGTGGGTTTGCAACACCCGGTCAGAATGGTACTGGGGGGCCCAGCAGGCCCTAGGCACTGGAGGAGGACCTGGAAAATTTGGAGGAAGGTACCCCTCAGGTGTAGAGTCTGAACAGGGGCCACATGTGCCCAGGCCTAAGGCTGGTACTGACCTGAGGACACACAGCCACAAAGATGGGTTTGAAGGATTAAGAACGTTGCCCTCAAAAAAGAAATCTAGGAACTGAAAGCCAAGGTACGTCTCATTTCCACCTCTCTGGGGTTATCAAGCTACCTGGGCAATCCAGACACTTCGGTCAGTCAGCAGGTCTTTCTCTTTCTCCCTACTGGATAAAACAGGGTGGTCTGTTTTGATTTTTACACCGTATTCCTGCCCAATCTCTCTCTGTAAGGTCAACAGGTAAGAAGCCAGGAAAAAAGAAAGCTTTGCAGCTGGGTGTGGTGGCTCACGTCTGTAATCCCAGCACTTCTGGGAGGCCGAGGTGGGCAGATCACCTGAGGTCAGGAGTTCATGACCAGTTTGGCCAATATGGTGAAACCCCGTCTCTACTAAAAATACAAAAATTACCTGGGCGTGGTGGTGGGTGCCTGTAATGCCAGCTACTAGGGATGCTGAGGCAGGAGAATCACTTGAACCTGGGAGGCGGAGTTTGCAGTGAGCCGAGATGGCGCCATTGCACTCCAGCCCAGGCAACAAGGGCGAAACTCTGTCTCAAAAAAAAAAAAAAAGAAAGACAGACAGACTTTGCCGGGATCCCTTTGAGGGAAGGATTGAGTCTGGCCCATAGTAAATGCTCAAAAAATATGAGTAAAGAACAAACACAGATAATCTACAAAATGATCATTCACTGCCAGGCAAGGAGGCATTTAATTCAACTCCAAACAGGCCCTGTCCCCTCGAGGCATTTCTGCCATCGCCTCCAATTACACTACCAGGGACTGTTTAGTAGTAGTGCCAGGCAGGTTGTGGTGGCTCACACCTGTAATCCTAGCACTCAGGGAGGCCAAAGTGGGAGTCCAGGAGTTCAAGACCAGCCTGGGCAACACAGCGAGATGCCACGTCTAGAAAAAATAAAAAATTAGCTGGGTGTGGTGGTACATGCCTATGATCCCAGCTACTCCAGGGGCTGAGGTGGGAAAGTCACTTGAGCCTGGGGGAGTTCGAAACTGCAGTGAGCTATGATGGTGCCACTGCACTCCAGCCTGGGTGACAGAGCAAGACCCTGTCTCAAAAAAAAACAACAAACCCTAGTGTCAGCAGGGTCCTAGGGTGCGCCAATGGGGAGGGCTCACAAGGTAAACAGACAGCTCCAGCAACCAGGCTCCAGCCAGGGAGGCAGGGAGGGTGCTGCTGCCATAAGCTCCTCCCGCCCTCCACTCCATTTCAGAGAGAGAGCATGGTGGATCTCTGAAACCTGCCTAAGGTTCCCCATGTTCTGCCAAGCTCCATAGCCAGGCGCTGCCTGCTGCAGGCGGCAGATAACTACAGTAGGAGGCCGGCTTCCCCTGATGGGCCAGCAGGGTTAGGGCACTCACATTACCCACTGCCTGTGCAGCAGTGATCACAGCTGCAATCAAACAGGGAATGGCCTTCTGCCAGTCCCCCCTGATGACAGGAGATGGCTGGGGCCTTCTCCCTGCTGTGTCTCCAGCATGAAGCATGCGGCCTAGAACACAGTCCTGCTCGGTAAACAGTTATAGAGCAAAGGCAAGTCTCCCTAAACCACACGGCAGCCCCCAGGGCTGAGGGCCAGCTGCGGACCACTCCGTGCCTGTGATCCTGCACGTAGCAAGGGCTCCAGCGGTGATTCTGCTCCCTCCATGGAGGGCTGTACCAGGGCCCTGCCCTCACGGGGAGCTACCAGGGGAGGGACGACAGGCCTCAGAGGTGGCATGCCAGGTTCAGAGACTTCCTCGATTTATCCTAAAGTCTCACGCTAACATAACCGAGAAGGCAGTCAGGCAAAAAATCCTGGCCCTGACAAGCACACGCTGTTGGGGGAAGCCTGGTCCCAATCCTCTGAGGCCCCAGATTTGGTTCTGTCTCCCTTCTTTCTTCGTCCTTTACAGGCAACAGCCACTGCCTCTTTCAGCACTTTGAGATCAGTACTAACTACCCCTCCCATAGTCTCAGTCTTTTCTACAACGCTCTTTACAGCCTCTGCTCCCTCTGCTTTGGTCCTTCCTCCTCCTTACCCTCCAAAACAAACACACCAACTGCGTTTCTTTCAGCCACTGCTTCTGCTGGAACTCACCTATTGCCCGAGGGGCTCAGAGGAACAAATGCCCTCTGTGCAGGGCCACGTGTCTTCCCCAGCTCTCACTCACCACACTTGGCCCAGCCCCTGTGGTCTTCCCCTTAGCGTAGGTCAGGTCAGGCCCACAGCTGTAGACGGCACGCCTGTCCTGCTCGTTGCCAAGCAGTTTTACTATTATTATTATTTTGTAGAGATGAGTTCTTACTGTGTTGCCAGGCGGGTCTTCACCTCCTGGGTACAGGTAATCCTCCAACTTTGGCCCCCCACAGTGCTGGGATTACAGGCATGAACCACCATGCCCGACCTGCCAAGCAGTTTTGTATGTGCAGTTCGTACTCTGAACAGGGTTAAGGAGGACCTCACCGTCTAAGCAGAGCACTGGGCTTACAGGCAGCAAGTTACTCACTTCAATTTCTGGGGGCCCTGAGTTCTTAGGAGCTGCCAGTCCTGAGACCACGGCTTAGTCACCTTAGTCTCCCCAAAGGCTAACAGAGCAGTGATCCAAGAAGGTACTGGGTAAATATAGGGAACCAATAAACCTGGAAGGGAGAAAAGCATGACACTGCAGAAAGTACACAAAATTTGGGAGCAGAAAGGCCAGGTGCGGTGGCTCACGCCTGTAATCCCAGCACTTCGGGAGGACAAAGCAGGTGGATCACGAGGTCAGGAGATCGAGACCATCTTGGCTAACACAGTGAAATCCGTCTCTACTAAAAATACAAAAAATTAGCCAGGCGTGGTGGTGGGTACCTGTAGTCCCAGCTACTCGGGAGGCTGAGGCAGGAGAATGGTGTGAACCCGGGAGGTGGAGCTTGCAGTGAGCTGAGATCGTGCCACTGCACTCCAGCCTGGGCGGCAGAGCAAGACTCTGTCTCAAAAAAAAAAAAGATTTGGGAGCAGAAAACCAAGATTCCAGCCCTAGTTCATCATGACCCTGAGCAAATCATCTACAAACCAAGAGCCCTCACCCCACGCAGAAATGTTTTTGTTTTGCTCTTTTGAGACAGAGTCTTGCTCTCTCACCCAGGCTGGAGTGAGTGGTACAATCTCAGCTCACTGCAAGCTCTGCCTCACAGGTTCAAGGGATTCTCCTGCCTCAGCCTCCTGAATAGCTGGGATTACAGGGGTGTGCCATCACACCTGGCTAATTTTTGTATTTTTAGTAGAGATGGGGTTTCATCGTGTTGGCGAGGCTGCTCTCGAACTCTTGGCCTCCCAAAGTGATCCATCTGCCTTGGCCTCCCAAAGTGCTGGGGGCCCAAAGTGTGAGCCACTGCACCTGGTCCCCACTTAGAAATGTATATTAAAGCACTCTACTTATCAGAAGGGTCTATGCAAATTGGCGTAGGTTTCCAGAGATCACCCTTCACCTTTTCCTACCTAGGATGGAGTTCAAGAGCATAAAGAATTGACAAGTTAAGAGGTCTGAAATTCAAGAACTAAGCTCCAAGGAAAACTAAAACCAAGCCAGGAGGACTGATGCTATTCTGTAGGCTGCGTTTGTTGCTTTGGATGCTGTCCTCAAGCTTGTTTTGTGTATGTGTGTTGCCTTAGCTAGATTTAAGCTTCAGAATGGGCCGGGCGCGGTGGCTCACGCCTGTAATCCCAGCACTTTGGGAGGCCGAGGCAGGCAGATCACGAGGTCAGGAGATCGAGACCATCCTGGCTAACATAGTGAAACCCTGTCTCTACTAAAATTACAAAAAATTAGCCAGGTATGGTGGCGGGTGCCTGTAGTCCCAGCTACTCAGGAGGCTGAGGCAGGAGAATGACGTGAACCCGGGAGGCAGAGTTTGCAGTGAGCCGAGATCGTGCCACTGCACTCCAGCCTGGGCAACAGAGCAAGACTCCGTCTCAAAAAAAAAAAGAAGCTTCAGAATATCTAACACCTACATGATGCCTGTCCACTGCTCTGGTGGACATGACAGTTACTGACAAGAGGAAAGGGTCTGGAAAACCCTTGGCATTTTGTATAATAACGGAGAAATTTATTTGATCTGAACTTGGGTTACCTGAGGGTAAGAGGCACCTGAGCCCAGTCTCAGCCTTCTAGGATTATGGCACTCATACCCCAGGGTGAGCTGCAGGGAAAGACGTCGGTGGGCAGCCTAGAGCCTGAGATGGTCCATGAGGACCTCCTGCTGCACGAAGGGGACAAACTGGAAGCTGGTTAGCTTTCCCCTAAGTTAGCACATACCCGATAGAGCACCCACCATCAACTGCAAAATCTTTAGTCAGATGCCCAAGTCCCTTCCCCCACAGCAGCCTGTGAGCCCTCTAGGTGGTGACAGAAACAGCAAATAAAACCCTTTTTCCTCTTCTGAAAGAATTTTGCATTAAAGAAAAATTCATATGCAAGGCAATTAAAATTCCTCTTTCCATTCCCAAGTCCTATAGAAGGGAGGTTCACAAACTATAATGTTTTGAGTCCACTAGAACCAACTCTGCAATTAACATTCTACTTCTAGGCTGGGCGTGCTGGCTCATGCCAATAACACCAGCACTTTGGGAGGCCGAGGTAGGAGGACTGCTTGAGCCCAGGAGTTCAAGACCAGCCTGGGCAACAGAGTGAGATCTTATGTCAAAAAACATACATAAAATCTACATTTTTTCTTTTTTTTGAAACAGTCTTGCTCTGTTGCCCAGGCTGGAGTGCAGTGGTGCGATCTCGGCTCGCTGCAGCCTCCACCTCCTGGGTTCAAGAGATTCTTGTGCCTCAGCCTCCTGAGCAGCTAGGATCACATGAATGAACGACCAAGCCGAGCTAATTTTTTGTATTTTTGTAGAGACGGGGTTTCACCACGTTGGCCAGGATGGTCTCGAACTCCTGACCTCAAGTCATCCGCCCACCTCAGCCTCCCAAAGTGCTAGGATTACAGATGTGCGCCACCATGCCCAGCCCAACAAAATCTACTTCTGCCATTCTCTTTTTTGGGGTGTGGGTATAGAGATAAGTAGGGAGATAAGAGGCAGAAGAATAAATAAAAGGCTTCCTCACCCCCTAAGCCACGCTGAACACGTGTGACCTCCAAATAGCCTTCTCACTCTGGCCTCAAAGCAGAGCCCCAGCCCAGTGAAGAAGGCCCAGGAGGAGGGGCAGCAGCATTCAGAACTTCTCCCTGGAAGATTTCATCTATCCAGCAGTTCCTCTACTAGGGCAGCTCAGAGAGGAATTAAAGCAAGTCCTGTTAAGTTTCCAGCACCCATATTAACAAGAGCATTTCTGGAGAGTCCCTGAAGACTCACACAATCCTGGAACTATGGGCCCAGGTGGACTATCTCAAGCTGTCTGGGTTAGGCTCAAAAGGTGAAATGCATGGAAAAAATTTTATATTTTCAAATTCTCTCTTCAGGCCAGGTGCAGTGGCTCATGCCTGTAATCCCAGCACTTTGGGAGGCCAAGGCGGGTGGATCACTTGAGGCCAGGAGTTCCAGACCAGCCTGGCCAACATGATGAAACCCTGTCTCTACTAAAAATACAAAAATTAGCCAGGCGTGGTGGCACATGCCTGTAATCCCAGCTACTCGGGAGGCCGAGGCATGAGAATCACTTGAACCCGGGAGCCAGAAGTTGCAACGAGCCGAGATCGAGCCACTGTACTCCAGCCTGAGCAACAGAGTGAGACTGTCTCAAAAAAAAAAAAAAAAAATCCCTTCGCTCACACCCTTAAAGAATATTTTTGCAGAGCCCTGGGTGGGGCCTGTGTCTCTGAGATCTCTAGGACCTTGACAAGCTGGGAAGAAATGAGAAGCCATTGGCTGGCGAGGAGGGGCAGGGGGACAGGGTAGTGACAACAGTCAAATGGGCTCCAGCCAGAGGCAGTGAATACACCAGAGTTGAAGATCTGTGCTAGGAACAGCAAACAGATAACAAGTGAGGGGAGAGGGATCTAACTCACTGAGAAAAGAATGAGGCCTGGTAGTGAGGGGCTTGGTTCAGGCATCCTCTTTGCATGAAGTCAGAACTGAAACTTAGGCCTTAGTGTTACAGCTGTTTTTGAATTTGTCTAGCAGGCTTTCAGGTCTTTGCCAGAAAGCCCCATTGAAAACAAAAAAAACCAAAAACCTAAGCCATAACTCTTGGAGAAGAGGCACAGAGATGCTGTATCACTCAAGAGGAATGCCTGGGTTTAGAAAACGGGCATCAGGTCAAAGGCACATCAGTGACCCAAACTTCTGCAAATGGCTTGCTAATAGCAGTTACAGCCTTGAAATGTAGGTTACCATGGTGCCTCGCACTAAACGGTTGTTGAATGAATAAATGAATGAATGGACTCAGAATGAGGCTGGCTCATTCTGGTAATCAAACACAGAAAGAAGGCTGTGTAAGTAATGAGGGAGGACCCAGAGTATACCACGCCTCTTGCTGGGGCACAGAGGAGGGGAGGAGGGGAAAGACGAGAGAGATGGTGTTCTCAGACTCCACAGGCCAACACGATGAATCCAGCTGGCTCAGAAGACACCCTGCAGAAAGATGCCAGGCTACTCATTGGCAGGGAACTTCCGATGAGTGTTCACCCAGCACCCCTGTCACCCTCCTATGGGCAACAGAAATCTCTCTCTTCTTTTTCCTGCCACAAGCCCCTGCCTAACAGCTGAAACTGTTAGGAAAGCCTTAAACTTAAATTCAGCTTTGGAAAGAAGCCCCAGATCTCAGATGATAATAAAGTAGGGACAAGTGGAGGGGGACAGGAAAATGGACATGGACCTAACACTGAAGAAAGTGGGAGCCCCGGGAAGGCCTGTCCCCTGGGGACCTGTTTGGAGCATCAGAAAGGACAGAAAGCCAACCTAGAAGCAACAGCTTCCCAGCAACTCCAAGAATCGCAAGGTCATTTCTTTGTCTTCGCCACACCCTCCTCCAAGCAGCCTCCCTGCCTTGGCTCCTTCCTTCTGTGGGGTATCAGAACTCCAGCCTCCTCAGGGAACAGAGCTGGGCCTGGATGCAAATGTAACATGTTCAGGACATAGAAATACGGGCATGAGGCCAGGCATGGTGGCTCATGCCTATAATCCCAACACTTTGGGAGGCCAAGGCAGCTGGATCACCTGAGGTCAGGAGTTCAAGACCAGCCTGACCAACAAGGTGAAACCCCGTCTCTATTAAAAATACAAAAATCAGCCAGGCGCGGTGACAGGCGCCTGTAGTCTCAGCTACTCAAGAGGCTGAGACAGGAGAATTACTTGAACCCAGGAGGCGGAGTTTGCAGTGAGCCGAGACTTCAGCCTGGGTGGCGGAGCGAGACTCTGTCTCAAAAAAAAAAAAAGAAAAGAAATACAGGCGTGAGACAAGGGCATTGTGGTTGAGGACGAAATGCCTTACTTGGCCCTTGGCTCAGCGGCCACCTGACTGCATCCATTTGTGCGCCGGTTCCCTCGGTGTTGTGAGGAAGACAAACCACTTTCACCAGGGCAACACAGAGCATGGAAACAACCCCACTAAAAACCCAGCTGCGTGCTAAAAACACTTCTCCTTGACATTCCTTCAAACCCTTGGGCAGGATTATCTTTCTCTTCACGATAGCCTTAAAGACGCAGTATTTCAGGGAGGAAATACAAGGAAAAAGAGAACAGAGGCCAAGGATAATTTTGTAAAACAGATGAAAACCAAGATGTCTAAGCAAAGAACCCTGCTTCCTCCCAGACCCCAGGCGTCGCGTCAGATGCTGCTGGGGTAGGAAAAATAAAAGGAAGCCAAAGACTCTGCAAAGGACACAAGCACAGAAACGACAAAACAAAAACCCGGAGCCATTCAGGGAAATAAAAGCACAAACACGCGGCCGTCTGGGGCTGGTGGCTTTGTTCTGGTGCAGGGGAAGGCAGGGGCATGGGCGGTGGGGTGGCAGGCAGGAGCCTGGATCTGAGCTCGGCCACTCCCGAGCTAGATGACCCTGGACAAGCAGCTCACCCCTTGGAGCCTCAGTTTCTTCAAGGTAACACCTTTACCTCCAGAGCTGTTGTAGTAAGTAGATATAATACATGAAGAGGCCCCAGGAAAGCAGAACAAACTTAGTTGCCGTGATTATTCTACCGTTGTATTCTTTTATATAAATTTAGTTCTAGATGAGGAAAAACCAAACAGCAGATCCAAAACCACCCAAGAATCCTAATCTCGTTTTCCCCATACTTTGAAACTGTCCCTGAGAATCCGACTGTCAAGGCTCTACAAAGAGAAAGCTGCCCACCCCTCATATCACCCACGAGGGGTTCTCTCCCTCACCCCATCTTCCTCGTGACAATTCCCCCATGCTTGTGAATGAGGTCAGGAGTCCCTTTGTCTCCGTACAGCCCAACCAGCACCTACAATCCCAGAATAGATTTACTGAAGAAGTAAAGGGGTTTCGGAGAGTCTTAAATCAGAGAGGAGAGTATGGGGCTGGAAATCTAAACAGAATAATGACAAAAAGGATGAGGAGACAGCTACAGATGTACTTTCATTCAATAAATAACTGCACCATTCTAAGATTAAAACAGTCTTTCTGTCATCAGCATTGGCTGGGAAAAGCAATGAGCCTAGGCCGGGCGCGGTGGCTCAGACCTGTAATCCCAGCACTTTGGGAGGCCGGGGTGGGTGAATCACTTGAGGTCAGGAGTTTGAGACCAGCCTGGCCAACATGGCGAAACCCCATCTCTACTAAAAATACAAAATTAGCTGGACGTGGTGGTGCATGCCTGTAATCCCAGCTACTCAGAAGGCTGAAGCAGGAGAATTGCTTGAACCCAGGAGGTGGAGGTTGCTTGTAGTGAGCTGAGATTGAAAGACCAAGACTCTGTCTTGGAAAAAAAAAAAAAAGCAATGAGCCTAGCTAGCACTTCCAGAGGTGCATCCACAACTCCATGGGTAAGTACCTGGTCTTCCTCCACTCTTTCATTTCTATCTCTGGCCCAGATCCCTATGTGGCTACCAGCAACACAGACACAAGTTGTTTACCATCCACAAGGAAGCCCAGAGCCATAGACAGCTGGAGAAGACAAGGCTTCTGCATCACTGGCAAGGCTCATTAGTTTCACTTCATTTCCTAGGCTTTAACCCTGACTCCGATGAACCGTCTTGTCCAAGCTTGCTGTTAGCTAAAACAAGGGTTTCAGACAGGGAGGCAAAGGTATGAGATCATCCTTGTTCCTAGAAAAATGACTTCAAAGAAAAAAGCAAGGCATAGTCAATAACAGTAGCTTCATCAACAGAGAACGGCCCACCTCTGCTACCACATCCCATCTTGAGGTGTGCTGAGCAATGACGGCGCAGCAGGGAAAGGTGAACAGACAGTAATGTGGGGTAAGAGGTCAGGCTAGGCACAGCTCCACCGCACGAAAATGGGGAAAGGGAAAAGAGACCCATCAGTTCATTCCTTCCTTACAAAACAGCTATGGAATACACAGAATTTGCGTTTGTTTTTGTTGTTTTTGTTTTTGAGACAGAGTTTCGCTCCGTCGCCCAGGCTGGAGCGCAGTAGTGGCGCGATCTCGGCTCACCGCAACATCCGCCTCCCAGATGCAAGTGATTCTCCCGCTTCAGTCACCCGAGCAGCTGGGATTACACGTGTGCAGGTGCACTACCACACTCAACTAATTTTTGTATTTTTAGTAGAGATGGGGTTTCACCATGTTGGCCAGGCTGGTCTCAAACTCCTGACCTCAGGTGATCTGCCCACCTTGGCCTCCCAAAGTGCTGGGATTACAGATGTGAGCTACCACGCCCAGCCAATACATAGGGTTTAAAAGGTCACAGAAAAGCACACAGCTTCAAAATGTCAGAAGACTTCAAGGCAAAAAAAAAAAAAGAAAAAGAAAAAAAGTGGCCAAGCACAGTGGCTCACATCTATAATCCCAGCACTTTGGGAGGCTAGGGCCGGGGGATCACTTGAGGCCAAGAGTTCGAGACAAGCCTGGCGAACATGGCAAAATCATGTCTCTACTAAAATACAAAAATTAGCCAGGTGTGATGGCACACACCTGTAATGCCAGCTACTTGGGAGGCTGAGACACAAGAATCGCTTGAACCCGGGAGGCAGAGGCTGCAGTGAGCTGAGATTGCACCACTGTACTCCAGCCTGGGCAACAAAGCAAGACTCTGTCTCAAAAAAAAAAAAGAAAAGAAAAAAAAAGAAAGAAAAGAAAGGAAAAGTTGAGCCAGGCATCGTGGCTCACAACTGTAATCCCAATGCTTTGTGTGGCTAAGATAGCAGGATCACTTGAGGCCAGGAGATCAAGACCAGCCTGGGTAGCATAGCAAGACTCCATCTCTACCAAAAATAAAAAATTAGCTGGGCATGATAGTGCACACGTCAATTAAAAAAAAAAGGAAAAAAGTTAGAAATTAAGGATGCTGACTTAGCAGAACAAATGGCACACTATTCTTCCTTCTTTTTTTTGGCGCCATCTCAGCTCATTGTAATCTCCTCTTCCCAGGTTCAAGTGATCTTCCCACCTCAGCCTCCTGAGTAGCTGAGACTACAGGTGCACACCACGATGCCTGGCTAATTTTTCACAGAGACAAAAAATTAGCATGTGTCAGGGTTTCACCATGTTGCCCAGGCTGGACTTGAACTCCTCAGCTCAAGCAATCCACCCGTCTTGGTCTCCCAAAGTGATGGGATTACAGGTCTTGTGAGCCACTCAGCCTGGCCTATTATTCCTTCTTATTTGCAAACAAGATAGACACGATCTTTGGACAAAAGGACAATGGAGGAGGGGAGGGGAATTAAAAAAAAAAAAAAAAAAGAAGGCAATGGCATCATACATTGTAGGCTACTGTCTAGCAGAAGGTATCTAAGAAGTTTTTTGGAAGAAAATGAGTCAAACAAACTCAAGATGCAGAGAAGATAATGATGATATGGCAAAAAGATAAGAAGCCTGTTTCTTTGCAGATGTGGAACTGCTTGGAGGACTGTGATAAAGGCCACTGTCCAGGCAAGGCCATTATCTGAATCTCTTATAATTAGCAGATATTACCTTTGGGATTAGAAAAGGCAAGCAAACTATTTCTATCTGAAATACACCACTTATAAATGTAAAATATACAGCTCTCACTGAAAGGCTAATAGTTTAAGGAATATTGTCTTTTGAAATAATCTGGAACAGAAAGTAATTATCTACACTAATGAAACAGGAATAGCAAGCATAGATAATTCAATAAATATTTTTTTTTTTTTTTTTTTTTTTTTTTGAGACGGAGTCTCGCTCTGTTACCCAGGCTGGAGTGCAGTGGCCGGATCTCAGCTCACTGCAAGCTCCGCCTCCCAGGTTTACGCCATTCTCCTGCCTCAGCCTCCCGAGTAGCTGGGACTGCAGGCGCCCGCCACCTCGCCCGGCTAGTTTTTTTTTGTATTTTTTAGTAGAGACGGGGTTTCACGGGGTTAGCCAGGATGGTCTCGATCTCCTGACCTTGTGATCCGCCCGTCTCGGCCTCCCAAAGTGCTGGGATTACAGGCTTGAGCCACCGCGCCCGGCCGATAATTCAATAAATATTTATAGAGTACTTCTTAAGTGCCTATCGTCACGTAGGAAGTAAAATTTTTAAAAAAGCATATCAGACTTTGAAAGTAAGGCTTACCATTATCAGTGATCACAAAATCCTGGAAATAACCCAAGTACTCAACAGTAGGCAAATGGTTAAACAAATCATGGCAAGTCAACACAACCGGGGACTAGGGACATGACCAACTAGAACTGTTTAATACATAGGCCTAATAATGCACATATTCTAGTTACCAGTACTATACAGTTCAGTGCTTTTTAGCATATTTATAATGTTGGTAACCATCACCACTATCCAATTCCAGAACCTTTTCAATCACTCCAAAAAGAAACCTAGTACCAATAGCTGTCATTCCCCATTCCCACCCACCCCCAGCCCCTGGCAACCAGTAATCTGCTTTCCATCTCTATGGCCTATTCTGGATATTTCCTAGAAATGTCATATAATATGTGACTTTGTGTCTGACTTCTTTCACTTAGCACAGTGTTTTCCTGGTTCATCCATGTTATAGCCCGTGTCAGAACTTCACTCCTTTTGATGGCTGAACAACATTCCACTGGATGAGTAGGCCATATTTTGTGTTGTCATTCATTGGTTGATGAACATCTGGTTTGTTCCTTTTGGTTCTTTTTTTGTGTTTTGAGACGGAGTTTTGCTCTCAAAGCCCAGGCTAGAGTGCAATGGCGCGATCTCGGCTCACTGCAACCTCTGCCTCCCGGGTTCAAGCGATTCTCCCACCTTCAGCCTCCTGAGTAGCTGGGATTACAGGCATGCATCACCATGACTGGCTAAATTTTTCTGTATTTGAATAATGCTGCTGTGAATGCTCATACATACATTACATTTTAAATATGTAATTTTTAACTATCCAGGCTGGCCTCCCCTAGTCATGCTTTAATTAGTCAAGGACTTGAACTCAGCGGTGTGACGCTAAAGCTCGACTCCCAACCACACCAGTGTTCTCCTGTACTCCTCCGGTTTTCATTCTCTGATAGGAAACACACACAGCAGCCTAGGAATGCGCTGGATGGCAGTAGAAATTTAAAAGTCACTGTTAAAAATCAGCCAGGCAAGCCGAGGGCAGTGGCTCATGCCTGTAATCCCAGCACTTTGGGAGGCTGAGGTGGGTGGATTGCCTGAGGTCAGGAGTTCGAGACTAGCCTGGCCAACACAGTGACACCCCATCTCTACTAAAAATACAAAAAAATTGCCGAGTGCGGTGGCTCATGCGTATAATCCCAGCACTTTGGGAGGCCGAGGTGGGCGGATCACGAGACAGGAGATCGAGAACAGCCTCACCAACATGGTGAAACCCTGTCTCTACTAAAAATACAAAAAAATTAGCTGGGCGCGGCGGCAGGCGCCTGTAATCCCAGCTATTCAGAAGGCTGAGCCAGGAGAATGGCGTGAACCTGGGAGGCGGAGCTTGCAGTGAGCTGAGCCGGCGCCACTGCACTCCAGCCTGGGCGACAGAGTGAGACTCCATCTCAAAAACAAACAAAAAAACCCAAAAAATTAGCTGGGCTTGGTGGCAGGTGCCTGTAATCTCAGCTACTAGGGAGGCTGAGGTAGGAGAATCGCTTGAACCCGGGAGGCAGTGGTTGCAGTGAGCTGAGATTGAACCATTGCACTCCAGCCTGGGCAACAAGAGCAAAACTCCATCTCAAAAAAAAAAAAAAAAAAAGATAGAAACTGGGATACTAACTTTGGGTTCTGCTTTCCCCACTTGAAAGGGCTGGATAGTGTCAAGCCCACTCAAGGGGAGAGGGTAGTAAGGAAGCCTGGAGACTAGATCATGGGAAACAGGAAAGGTTTGTAGAATTGGGACTAAGAGAAATAAGAAAATAATATAAAGGAGAAATTTACACGAAGAGACAGAGAGGGAAATAAGTTTTAAGATGAACAATACCAGCAAACATAACAATATACATCTGCTCGTTGATTTTGGCCACAAACATGAAGTCACAAAGGGACGTGTGGATTTCAGATGCCTATGTTGTGCTACCGCTTGGCTCCAAGGTCTACCACCTTCAGAAGCCCACCTGTGGCAGGCCGGGTGCAGTGTCTCACTCCTGTAATCCAGCACTTTGGGAGCCCGAGACAGGTGGATCACAAGGTCAGGAGATTGAGACCATCCTGGCTAACACGGTGAAACCCCATCTCTACTAAAAATACAAAAAAAAATTAGCTGGGCATGGTGGGGAGCCTGTAGTCCCAGCTACTAGGGAGGCTGAAGAAGGAGAATGGCGTGAACCTGGGAGGCAGAGCTTGCAGCAAGCCAAGATCATGCCACTGCACTCCAGCCTGGGCAACAGAGCAAGACTCCATTTCAAAAAAAAAAGAAAAAAAGGCCCACCTGTGGCAGACGTGGCTACCCTGCCAAACACATGAGAAAGTATGACTGACATGCCAAGGCTAAAAGACCACCCAGGCTGGTCAAATGAGGCACCTAGAAATTGTCCACTGCAGATTCAGGCAGGGGCCTGCAAACCCAGGAGGGCAGCAACTACAGTTCATCTTAAGGACTTCAGTGATTAGGCACATCATAAATGTTCTAGTTTAAATTTTTAATTGTAAAAAGAATGTCTAAAATGGCCCTGAGAACAGACGGGTTCGGTGAATGTGATAAGGAGAGCAGGGCAGGCTAATAGCGGACCAGGGACAGAATCACTAAAGAGCCAGGAAGGCCTCTCCCTGGCAAAGGAGGGGAACCTGGAGAGCAGAGTGAACACGGGAAGAGAGACCTTGTGTGGACAGGGCGAGGAGAGGAGGACGGCTGACCGAACACTGCACAAGGCACAGCTTCACAGCACAGACAGAACATGCTAGAAAGGGGGTGGCTACAATCGCTGAACTCAGAAGGCAACTTGGAAAACTGAGACAATGAAATCTACAAAATTCATGTGGAAAAGTGGAAGGGGAGAAGGGAGCACTAGAAAAGAGAGAACGTGAAGAAAGAACAGGCATTCTGAAGGAAAGTTTCTTTTTCATGTGTGAATACAATTAGGAATAAGCTAGATATCTATTAAAAAATGCTGATCTGGGAAATAAAACCTGTGCATTTACGAACACATCAATAGGTGATGGTCCCCTCGTCTTCTCCTCTGCAGAAATGTGCGAAATGGAAGGCCGACTCCTCCTGGAAGTGAAGTTCATTTACAGCTTGGTGTCCAAGGGGCAGCAATAAACCTCCCTGAGACTCAGGGGCTGAATGTTGTGACATGGGGCCAGTCCTTTAAAATGTGGAAGGCAGGCAAGCATTGAATGAGATCACACACATGAAAGTACCTTGGAAATGGTAAGGCACTACAAAAAGATGGTAATCTCTACGTAGATTAAATAAAGCAGGTACCCCTTTCTGTATTCAGACAATAGGACAACATAAAATGGCTTGAAAAAAATTTTTTAAAAAACAAGAATCAGGCCAGCCTGAAATCAGCACCTACCAAGATGAACTTGGCAGCAGAATGACCATGGGGTGTTCAGTCTATCTAGTAGTGCAAAAAAACAAAGCATTAATTACTATCATTTTTGAGACAGAGTCTCAAAAATCTCAAAGTGCAATGGAGTGATCTCGGCTCACCGCAACCTCCGCCTCCCGGATTCAAGCGATTCTCTGTTCTCAGCCTACTGAGTACCTGGGATTACAAGCATGTGCAACCTTGCCTGGCTAATTTTGTATTTTTAGTAGAGACAGGGTTTCTCCATGTTGGTCAGGCTGGTCTTGAACTCCTGACCTCAGGTGATCCACACACATCGGACTCCCAAAGTGCTGGGATTACAGGCATGAGCCACTGCGCCCAGCTGTGAGCATTAATCATTATGGGCAATTTCAGAAATCAGAAGGATAAAATAGTAAAATATTTGGGAAGGAAACACTACATGAAAGTGAGAATCTGCAACCAGGGACAAGGAGGGTCAGGGTCTAAAATAGGGTCATATCGTTTTTAAAAAGGGCCTGTGTACGATTCCTGCTCTCTAAGCAACCCTATCTGTACTACTTATTGAATGCTAGAATAGACTGAGCCACCATCTAAGACTTACCTGGTACCGATGGGTCAACCACAGATCTTTAAACCAGAAGAGGCTGACCCCAGAGATTCTATCTCCCATTATAAATCCATAAAGTAGCCTTCTGGGACAAATCAGTGTCATGTGAGTTTGAAACATGAGTCAGATTTCCAGGCCCAAACACAGTACTAAAATTTTGGGGGAGTGGCCGAACCCACTTCCGTCTCATCACTGTGGTGCTGACAGCCTTACTTCTCAAATGTGAAAGCCAGCAAGCCCTGAGAATGCAAGCCATAACCCTAGGGATGCAAAGGCTCATCTTGAAAGTGCTACTTTATTTTATTTATTTATTTTTTTTTGAGACAGAGTCTCGCTCTGTCCCCCAGGCTGGAGTGCAGTGGCACAATCTCAGCTCACTGCAACCTCTCCCTCTCAGGTTCAAGCGATTCTTTTGCCTCAGTCTCCCAAGTAGCTGGGACTACCATGCCCGGCTAATTTTTGTATTTTTAGTAAAGACATGGTTTCACCATGTTGACCAGGGTGGTCTTGAGCTCCTGATTTCAAGTGATTCACCCACCTCGGCCTCCCAAAGTGCTGGGATTACAGGTGTGAGCCATGGTGCCCGGCCTTCTTTTTATTTTTTACATATTTTTTTGAAATAGAGATGGGAGTCTCACTATATTGCCCAGGCTGGTCTCAAACTCCTGGGCTCAAGTGATCTTTCCACCTTGGCCTCCCAAAGTGCTAGGAATACAGGCATGAGCCACCACACCTGGCCAAATTAAATTTGGTCTTAAAAGCATAGGCAAGAAAATAAGGAACACTCAGGCTAAAACCCTAAGAAGGAGAAACTAGGGAGGCAAATTAACACTGAAGCTTTTATCTAGAGGGCATTTGCAGAACTAGGCAAACCTGAGCTTCAGTTTTCAAAGCCTCAGAAGGTCACAGAAGCACCGCCCAGAGCCCAGCCATGGTGGGAAATCTAGAGAGATCTTACCCCTAGTGAAGTTGGGACTTCCAAAGGATACTCCCTTAACCTAACAGTGAACCACAAAAAACTTCATCTACCCTTCCCTGTCCCCAAGAACTACCTGCAAGAAAAATCAACTGTCTAAATCCTTGGCACTGAGCAGGTAGAAAAACAAAAAACTCCCCCCAAGAAGCTTCAATCACAAAACAGCCCTCACACAAACTTGCAGTCCAAAGTTGTACTACCCAGGTAATTAGAAAATACTCTGTCTATACTGCTGTATATACTGTTAGTAGGAGAAGGGCAAATTAGTTTTCAAAACCTCAAAACTTTGGTTTCGGATAATCTAGAAGAGTTAGACATGCCAGCAACTCCACTCCTAGTTTACACCCCAGAGAAATTCTTGCTCATGTGTTCCAGGGGCCATGTCTAAGAATGTTCCCGCCAGGTACGATGGCTCACGCCTGTAATCCCAGCACTTTGGGAGGCTGAAGCGGGTGGATCCCCTGAGTTCAGGAGTTCAAGACCAGCCTGGCTAACACGGCGAAACCCTGTCTCTATTAAAGATACAAAAATTAGCTGGGCGTAGTGGTACACGCCTGTAATCCCAGCTACTTGGGAGGTTGAGACAGGAAAATCATTTGAACCCGGGAGGCAGAGGTCGCAGTGAGCTGAGATCACACCACTGCACTTCAGCCTGGGCGACAGAGGAAGACTCTGTCTTAAAAAAAAAGAAAAAAAGTTCCCAGCAGGGTTATTCCTGAGAGAGAAAAAAAAACAAAAAGCAGACCAAGGGCTTCTTGGCAACAGGGCAACAGAAAGGATCAACCCGCTGTGGATATTCATTCAATGGAAAGCTCTATGGCAGTGAACATGAACAGAGCCATGTGCATCCACATGGATGAACTGCAAATGTAATGCTGAGCACGTCACAGAAATCTACTGTTAGGATTCCAGGTCCAGGTGCTCAAAACCAGGCAAAATTCAACAATAAGTTACTCAGAGGTTAGCTATTGGTGGGAAAACTAACAAGAACAAAATAATAAATATCACAGAAGTCAGAATAGCTGGGGTGCCAGGTGTGGTGGCTCACACCTGTCATCCCAGCATTTTGGGAGACTGAGGCGGGCGCATCACCTGAGGTCAGGGGTTCAAGACCAGCCTGGCCAAATGGCGAAACTTTGTCTCTACTAAAAATACAAAAATACAAAAATTAGCTGGGCATGGTGGCACACACCTATAGTCCCAGCTACTCAGGAGGCTGAGGCAAGAGAATCACTTGAACCCAAGAGGCAGAGGTTGCAGTGAGCCGAGATGGCACCCTGTGCTCCAGCCTGGACAGCAAAGTGGCGAGATTCCGTCTCAAGAAAAAAAAAAAAGGAATAGCTGAGGGAAGGAACTTCAACCAGGGAGGGAACATAGGGAGCTTATATGGTCCTAACCTTAACCTGGGGATGGGAACACAGATGTTTTGTTTTAACATACACTATGTTTTAAATACGCCTTCTGTAAGTGTGGGATTTTGCAATAAACAAATGGTAAAATGAAAAAAAAAAAAAAAAACCCATGCAATGGCACACAGAGTACTGCAGACTTCTTATCTGTGCTGACATGGGACGATTTCCAAGATACACTGATAAATGAAAAGGGCATGGAGCAGAAAGGGCACAGGAGAAAACAAACAATAGAAATGTTTCTATAGCTGGGCACGGTGGCTCACGCCTGTAATCCCAGCACTTTGGGAGGCCGAGGCAGGTGGATCACGAGGTCAGGAGATCAAGATCACCCTGGCTAACACAGTGAAACCCCGTCTCTACTAAAAATACCAAAAAATTAGCCAGGCGTGGTGGCAGGTGCCCGTAGTCCCAGCTACTTGGGAGGCTGAGGCAGAAGAATGGCATGAACCCGGAAGGCGAAGTTTGCAGTGAGCAGAGATCGTGCCACTGCACTCCAGCCTGGGCAACAGAGCGAGACTCCATCTCAAAAAAAAAAGAAAAAGAAAAAAAGAAATATGTTTCTATTTCAAAGGGTATACCACCTCCAAAAGGATAGACAAGATAATTTAACCAGAAGTGGCCTCCTGGGAGGGGAACCGGTTTACTGGGGAGAGAGAAAAAATGAGACTTTTATACATTGCAATGTTTGTACCAGGTGCAAGTATTATGTAGCTGAACTGAATACCTTTTTTTTTTTTTTTTTAAAGTTAAACACTAACTTTTTGGATTACCGCTTGGTAACCTGCTAGAAGACTATTAGGTTCAAAGGTAGCATCTCTGAGGAGTTACCTAGGTCATACCTGGGCCTCCTTTGCCCCATCAGTAACTGGTTCATCAGAACTGTTTTCAGCATGGAAGGCACTCTACCGGCTCAAATGATTTCAATGGCAGGGTAGAACTCCAGCCCATCCAAGGCCAGGGTTCCACAGAGACCCCTTGGTTGGACTCTGTCAGTGACTAAACCTTGGCGCTTACGCTGCTGAGCTGGCTGGTCTGGGACAAAAATCTCGCAGATGCAGCGGCTGAAATGTCCTTTTGAGGCCATAAATCCACTAGGAATGGCTGCATTTGCCCTTTAGCCCAGAAGTATCCTTAATTTGGCCCTGGGGGAAAAGCCTCTTTAAAGTTCTCTCCAGCTGGAGAAGCTAGCCATCCGGGGAAAGAAAACTGATTCAGAACTGCAAAAACAACAAAGGAAGAAGCCAGATACAGGACCAGACACAGATCTTTTCTTGGAAGGTAAATCCCTTATCTTGTGAATTTAGTCTCAATGTATGTCCCCTGTTGGCAGCAAATGTCCTGTCTTTTCTGCACACCAAAACGCATTCCAAAGTCCCAGCACAGGAACTATGAATACCAAGAAGTAGTTGGGAGAAAAACAGAAACAAGGGTTCTTAATTCATATTTTGTGTCTGCTAGGAGAATCCTTCTCTCTAAAATACCTCTCCCACCATGCACCTAAAAAATCCAATGGAAAACCTAAACCTCTTAAATCTAACACCTACAAATACATTGTTTTGGTCAGTGTAAATCTGTTTGCTAGAAGGCAGTTTCAGCTTCCACCTATCCTGCCCTGGAAGCAAGGGGGAAAGCTCCAAGTACCCTGAAGGTGTCTCTCTCCTGACAGCTCTTCCAGAGGCCTCAGCCCTTCAGCCCAGGCTTACCAAACAGCAAGCGGCCTACCACAGATGAGATGCAACTGTCTCCACCAGAAACCATCAGATCAGGAGAAATGGGAGGCACTAAGAGCCAAGAACTGGGAAAAATCAGCTCAAGAATCTTCAGGCCCTACCAGACCTTTCTCCTCTCTGGGTAACATTTTCTCTGGGTAAGTCTCAAAGCCCATTGCTCTGGTCTCAAGCTGTCTCAATTTTCTCAGGAAATGCTGAGTTGGGCTTAAAAGCCCACCATCCCCAAAGATGATGCCCTGTCCCAATTCCCTGTTTCTTTTCTATTTGTCTCTCCACTTTTCCTGACGTCAGGTCTTGGAGTCAGCTCCCTTTAGCTAAATAAATGGGGTGGCTTTTTCCACCTGCATTTCAAGATGAAGACTGAGCTGCAATTTAGAGCTCTCCAATCCCTCCCTCTACTTGGCCCGTGACAACTTCTCTTCTGTGACACTTTATATTTGCCGCTTCCTTCCCATTGCAACCACTTCCTTAACCTCCACTTGCATCACTCCGGAATGTCTGAGTTATTCCCTGCTGAGCTAGTCCCCACCCAACCTTTGCCTCTCCCCATTCCCAGGCAGCCACCCACTCCGTCCAGACGTTTTCCAAAATCCTATTCACCTCTGGGTAGTCCTGGCTCAAGCATCTCAGGGGCTTCTTACTGTCTCAAATCCCAGCACGCAGCTGGAGTTCACAGAATGAATTTCCAGCCCTAATGCTCGCTATGCCCCATCAGCACATTCCAACATTGCTTCCCAAGCGCTAGGCCCTGAGGATTCCACAGCAGTCAACGCAGGCACAGCCTCCACCCTTGCCGGCTTCCCATTGCCTTCCTCCATGCCAGCAAGGCTGGGGCATCACCCTCTGTCTCATCACCATGGCCTCACTCCCTGTGCCACTGCCCGGGGGCACCCCCCTCCTATGAACTCAAATATCACACACACGAGGACCAGCTCTCCACCCACCTGAGAGAGTCCCCTTATCTCTCAGGGCCTCAGACTCACATATTCTGCCCTCAAGGGGTTCCCTTCTAACTGTTCATCACTGGTCCCATTAACAGAGCCACCAATACAATGTGTCCAAAGTGTCAGGCATATGACTGTGTTATTTCATTTGTTTATGTGTTATTTCATTTGTACAGAATGAACATGTGTTACTTCATTTGTATAAAAGTTATTGCATTTGATCTCTACCCAACAGCCCCCACTGGTTGGTTTCCTCATCTATAAAATGAGGGCAGTAATACAAGGAAGGAAGGTCTTAATGCCCTCATTTTATACATGAGGAAACCAAGGCTTGAAGAAGCTAAGGAACTTGCTAATCGGGGCTAAGCCTGAACTCCATCCCGTCCGCCTGACTCCAGGGTCCATGCTCTTAACCCTGCTATGCCACTCCCCTGGTAATTCCCTACGTGTGTTTTGTTTTTGTTTTTGAGATACAGTCTCACTCTGTTGCCTGGGCTGGAGTACAATGGCATGATCTTGGCTCACTGCAACCTCTATCTCCTGGGTTCAAGTCATTCTCCCGCCTTAGCCTCCCACCACACCCAGCTAATTTTTTGTGTTTTAGTAGAGATGAGGTTTCACCATGTTGGTCAGGCTGGTCTCAAACTCTTGACCTCAGGTGATCCACTCGCCTCGGCCTCCCAAAGTGCTGGGATTACAGGTGTGAACCGCTGCGCCCGGCCCCCTGTGTATGTTTATGCATTTGGCATCTCACCTGGGACAGAAGCAGGATCAATGAGGTCATTACTACTCTTCCACACTAGCCAGTCACTATGCAAGCATATATTTGGTCCAGCACGTATATTCCTTCTCTCCCAACCACAGATAAACGACTCAGGGCAAGGCCACCTTGTCAGATCCTCCTGTAGCCTCACAGCAGCATCCAGTAAGGAGCTGTGCATACCACAGTAAATGCTGAAGGAAAGAACCATTTCTTAGAATACTACACAGTAATAACTTGTCCTCCTTAAGCCACTCAGTCAAGTGAGAAAACTCAGGATTAGAAAATGGGGAATTCATTCTGCTAGATACTGAAATTGCCACTTAAGAACATCAGAAGTAAAAATGGACAGAAAGATGGCTCAGGTCAGCAAAAACACAAATAGCTATTTTGCAACCAGCTGGAATGGGGTAGTCAAAAGCCAGGAGGGCTGAAGAAAACCTTACCGTCCTACTGAAACAGCCTTGGGCAACATGGTAGGGAGAAGAGCCCTGCCTTAGATGGAGGTAGACTCCCAGTTGGCCAGAAGCCATGTGACAACAAATGGCTCTTATGATAAAAGCTGCAAACGTCCATAAAGTGATCAACTTCAGAAGGAAAGGGGAGGGTCTCAGGTTGGTCTTTTCAGCCCTGTGCACTGTAACACCCTGCCACACCATATCGTAACATCCTGTGGAACAGCAGCATATTCTGAGAACCTTAGGCCAGAATCTGGTTTGCTGTTGTCAGAGCTTGGCTATAACTCTTCCTAGTGAAGCTGAGAGAGACACTGAATCTCTCTGAACCTCGGGTCTGTCATCCACAAACAGCAAAACCACAACCATAACCAGTTCCAGGGAAAACTGGTTAATAAAATAAAACTAGCCAAGTGCTGTAGCTCATGCCTGTAATCCCAGCACTTCGGAAGGCCGAGGCAGGAGGATCGCTTGAGCTCAGGAGTGTGAGACCAGCCTGGGCAACACCATCTTTACAAAAAATACAAAAATTAGCCAGGCGTGGTGGCACATGCCTGTAGTCCCAGCTACTCAAGAGGCTAAGGTGGGAGGATCATTTGAGCCTGGGAAGTCGAGGCTGTAGTGAGCTGTGATTATGCCACTGCACTCCAGCATGGGTGACAGAGTGAGACCCTGTCTCAAAAAAAAAAAAAAAAATTAGCCGGGTGGGCGGCTTGAGCCCAGGAGGTGGAGGCTGCAGTGAGCTTGGATGGTGCCACTGTACTCCAGCCTGGTGACAGAGCAAGACCCTGACAAAAAAAAAAAAAAGGAGAGAAAAAATGAAATAAAACTATAAAGTGCTACACACACATAAAGGATATTATCAACAACAGAACATCAGCAGTCAGCTCCATGTGGAGTCCTGGAGTAACACTAGTTGAGATTAGACCCCAGTATTTGTTGATCCCCTGACAGTTAATGGGCAGGGGAGCGAGGCCACCATTATTATTATTGGCAATTGCTCTATTTTTCTTGAGGTAAAGGGTGAATTCCCCTTTGCGAGCAAAACATCGTTTTCTGTATTATAATTCCATTCTGCTATCTCCAAGCATTCAGTAAAATGTTGTGAAATGCCTGACAGCCCGTTTGCATCTTTAAGGCAGTAGGTATGAAGGGTGAAGTAACAGCCCTGGGGCAGGGAGAACTAGGCAACATGCAGAAGAGAACAGCCGGCCAAGGAAATAACCAAGCCAGCATATTCACTGAAGATGGTTTCACTCCCTAACTATGTTCCAAACTTGGTGGAACACATAAGCATCCCTGGGGTATTTCTAGAAAACCTTGGGGAAGGGAACTCTGTAAAAAACAGGTCTTCCTTTTTTTTTTTTTTTTTTCTTTTTTTTTGAGATGGAGTCTCACTCTGTCACCCAGGCACCCAGGCACCCAGGCACCCAGGCTCCCAGGCTGGAGTGCAGTGGCACGATCTCGGCTCACTGCAACCTCCGCCTCCCAAGTTCAAGCAATGATTCTCGTGCCTCTGCCTCCTAAGTAGCTGGGACTACAGGTATGCACCACCACTCCTGGCTAGTTTTTGTATTTTGGTAGAGATGGGGTTTCACCATGTTGGTCAGGCTGGTCTCGAACTTCTGACCTCAGGTGATCCACCTGTCTGGGCCTCCCAAAGCGCTGGGATTATAGGCGTGAGCCACTGTGCCCAGCCTAAAGACAGGCCTTCCTACAGGTCAAGGAAGCTTGACTAATGGTTATTAGGGATTATTAGGGATTAAATTGAAAAACTGTCCCTGAAGACAAAGAGGTCAGGGCCATCTATGACTCAAAAGTCCAATAATTACAGTTGAAGGTTTTGCCTTCAACAGCGTTCATCCCACTGCCTTCTGGGTCCCACAGTTTCTGAGGAGAAATGAGCTGTTAATCTGATCAAAGATCCTTTGTACAAGATAAGTTGCTCATCTCTTGCTGTTTTCAAGATTCTTTGTCATTTGACACTTTAGTTATGAAATATCTTGCTGTGGATCTCTGATATTCATCCTCATTGGAGTTCACTGAGTTTCTTGAGTGGGTCAGTTATTGTTTTTCATCAGCTTCTGGCCATTCTTTCTGACCCTTTCTCTCCTCTCCTTCTAGGACTCTCATCATGCATATGTTGATTTGCGTGACGGTGCACCATGGATCTCTGAAGCTGTTAACTTTCCTTCATTCTTTTTTTTTTTTTTTTTTTTTTTGAGACGGAGTCTCGCTGTGTCCCCCAAGCTGGAATGCAGTGGCGTGATCTCAGCTCACTGCAAGCTCCGCCTCCCGGGTTCACGCCATTCTCCTGCCTCAGCCTCCTGAGTAGCTGGGACTACAGGCGCCCGCCACCGCGCCCGGCTAATTTTTTGTATTTTTAGTAGAGACGGGGTTTCACCATGGTCTCGATCTCTTGACCTTGTGATCCACCCTCCTCAGCCTCCCAAAGTGCTGGGATTACAGGCATGAGCCACCGCGCCCGGCCCCTTCATTCTTTTTTCATTCTCAGCCTGAAACACCTCAAGGTATCTACCTTCAAGCTTGCTGATTTTTTTCCGCCTGCTCAAATCTGTTCAGCCTCTAGAGAATTTTTCATGTCAGTAACTGTACTGTTCAACTCCAGAATTTCTGGGGTTTTTTGGGGTTTTTTTTGAGACAGAGTCTTGCTCTGTCACCCAGGCTGGAGTACAGTGATGCGATCTCAGCTCACTGCAATCTCCATCTCCCGGGTTCAAGCGATTCTCCTGCCTCAGCCTCCCAAATAGCCGGGACAACAGGTGCGCGCCACCACACTCAGCTAATTTTTTGTATTTTTAGTAGAGACGGGGTTTCACTGTGTTAGCCAGGATGGTCTCGATCTCCCGACCTCGTGATCTGCCCGCCTTGGCCTCCCTCTATTTGGTGAGGCATTCTTCTCACATTTTCCTTAAGTTCTTTAGACATATTTAAAATAGTTGATTTAACATCATTGTCTATGAAGTCCAACATCTGGGCTGGAAAAGACTGTGTCTTTCCCTGTGTATGAACCATACTTTCTTGTTTCTTTGCACGCCTCATAACTTTTTGTTGAAAACAAGGATAATTTTTTTCTGCAATTTTTCCTGAATAAATGTGTCTTAGATTGTTGCAAGCCTTTGGTTAATTTCTCGAGTTCTGAAAAAGTTGGTTTGGATCATTTTTGCCAGTTTTCTCATTCCTTTTAATAGAGGAAGAGCTTTTATGAAGTCTTCACTCCACCACTCCCCAGCAATCTACATCTCATATGGCATTTACAAAGAGGTTTTCATCCCCCGAAACAAGTTTCTGGAAAAGAAGGGTAAAAAAGTAGATCTCTGATAGTTAAGTACCTAGTACTCAACCTTAAGCCCCAAGTAGTGTTACGAATTGCACCCTTCTCTATTTAGATTTTTTAAATTGATAACTTAAAACATACTACAAAGAAAAAATACTACATAGAAAAATTTTTAAACACATAATTTCGTAACTCCAGCAACCTGAACAAATTGTTGGTATAGCATTCCAAAATAACAAAAAATGAGATATTACACATTCTGTTTCATAATATACTTTTTTTGTGTAAAGGCATCATAGCTCTTGTCCTGCGGTAATAAATTTAGAGTGACACCTTGATTAGGATACATGAGCTATTTTTAAAGGCTACATCATATGACACGGAACAGACTTCATATGTAGCAACCATTTTCTGATGTACGTTTTGGTGATTTCCCAATTTCTGCTATCACCTCATATGTTTGCATGCTTGTCCCATGATGCCACAGGTTACATTTCTAGAACTGGAATTGCTGTGTTAAGTGACTAAGTTTTAGGTTTAATCTTATCTGCACCCCCCAGCCATTTAATACCAGTCCTATGGTGAGGCACATTTTCCTTTCTCTCTGAGAGCAGAGTGGCCACTCAGTGACATCACTGCCTTCATTTACTATATGGTCAGCCCTCTGTATCTGTGGGTTCCACATCCACTAATTCAACCAACTGGGGATCAAACATGTTCAAAAAAGCAAAATAGGCCGGGCGCGGTGGCTCAAGCCTGTAATCCCAGCACTTTGGGAGGCCGAGACGGGCGGATCACGAGGTCAGGAGATCGAGACCATCCTGGCTAACACGGTGAAACCCCGTCTCTATTAAGAAATACAAAAAACTAGCCGGGCAAGGTGGCGGGCGCCTGTAGTCCCAGCTACTCGGGAGGCTGAGGCCGGAGAATGGCGTGAACCCGGGAGGCGGAGCTTGCAGTGAGCTGAGATCCCGCCACTGCACTCCAGCCTGGGCCACACAGCGAGACTCCGTCTCAAAAAAAAAAAAAAAAAAAAGCAAAATAAAAAATGACAATAAAAAATAATACAAATAAAAACAATACACTATAAGAACCATTTACATGGCATTTACATTGGACTGGATATTTTAAGCTATCCAGAGATTATTTAAAGTACATAAGATGATACGCATAGGTTATATGCAAATACTATGCCATTTTCTATCAAGCACTTGAGCATCCTGGAGGATTTTGGCATCTATAAGGGGTCTTGGAACCAGTCCCCACAGGATACCAAGAAACAACTGTGCTATTAAATACTGTATCTCACAGTGCTCCTTTACCACCTGAAAGGGGAACACAGCCACAGGTGAGGACAGACTGTACTTAAAACTCCTGCATGGTGGCTCATGCCTGTAATCCCAATACTTTGGGAGGCAAAGGCAGGCAGATCACCTGAGGTCAGGAGTTGGAGACCAGCCTGACCAATATGGAGAAACCCCGTCTCTACTAAAAATACAAAATTAGAAGGGCATGGTGGCAGGTGCCTGCAGTCCCAGCTACTCAGGAGGCTGAGGCAGGAGAATGGCGTGAACCCAGGAGGCAGAGCTTGCAGTGAGCCGAGATCGCGCCACTGCACTCCAGTCTGGGTCACAGAACGAGACTCCGTCTCAAAATAAAATAAAATAAAATAAATAAATAAATAAAAATAATACATACATAAATTTCTATTGCTTATAAATTACCTAGAATAAGGTTATTTTTGTTATAGCAGCCCAAAGAGACGAAGACAATGTATTTTACCACAATTTTTTTAAATGGGGGACAAAAAACTCTTGCAGTGCAAAAACCTCAGTCTCCTGCCAATTTCTCCCCCAAATGTCCTTTTCTTGTCACTCTACAAACCTCTGCTCTTACTCACACGGGGCCACATGTGCATCAGACATCAAAGGAGAGTCAAATTGCATTGATGATTCTCAACCAGGTCCACTCACCACCTACAAGCTTCCTGCGGCCATACCCAGTGACCAGGACAGGCAAGTAATTCTGCATCTAGTTATTATCCAAGATGCAGATTTCTAACAAGAATTTGATGGCAATGGCCTCTCCAAAGATTGGTAGCTCTCCACCGGGAGGTTAGAGAGAGGCCAGAATTCTCACCATTTCCAAGGGGGTAAACTGAAGAACATGAAAAAGGTGGCACTGGTTCCAGATGCCATAATTTCTTGGTAACCAGGCGTGATCAGAAAGCAAGAACTCGTAAGTACCACTCTCTCTTTCTCTTTATTTGGAAAGGTCTAAGAGATGGGAGGAAACTCCAGACATGGACTCAGAAGGCTGGGACTCAAATTCTAGCCCTGGTGGGTCACTGGCATGATTTTACAACTAGTCCTTGGTCGGAGAAAGCCTTGGGAGATACAGATAATCTACAGAAATCTAAACTGTATCTATTTTGTATTTAGTTCTACCTATTTTTGTGACCATACTGCATAACAAAAAGGAAGCCTTAAATAGATTAACTGAATTCAAATGGTTTAGGGTGGGGGTCAGAACAGAAGAGTCACATTGGATGAGAGGAGGAAGAGATTAGTAATGTGATACTTCTATTTGAGGCACAGGGGCTGTGAGACCATCACCATTTGGAGGCAACATGGTGGCAATGGAGCAGGCTCTGCTTAGCAGTTAGATTCAAAGTCCAGTCTCATCCCGGCCAGGGGTCTCTTTAATTATAAAGAAAATGTCATCCGGTTGAGAAACAAAGGCCAAAAGTTGATTAGAAAAATAATTTACTATACTTTAAAATAATGTATTGATGTCCTTATTAGGTAAGCTTCTCTAATTCCAGGAAGATATCAGATTAAATATAGACAAGGCTAGGAAAATAAAAACCATAGTATTTATATTTTTGTGTTAAGAAATCTGTGTGCTATCTGTTACTTTACGTACTCTAAGAGAATATGGTCTGTTTTGAATAACAAATCAGTCTTGAGATTCCAATTAAAACATGTAACTGAGGCCAGGTGTGATGGCTCACATCTGTAATCCCACAATTTTGGGAGGCTGAGGCAGGTGGATCGCTTGATAGCAGTTTGAGACCAGCCCTGGCAACATAGTGAAATCTCATCTCTACAAAGAAAAATTTTTAAAAGGCCAGGTGCAGTGGCTCGCGCCTGTGATCCCAGCACTTTGGGAGGTCAAGGCGGGTGGATCACGAGGTCAGGAGTTTGAGATCAGCCTGGCCAATATGGTGAAACTCTGTCTCTATTAAAAATACAAAAATAAGCTGGGTGTGGTGGCCCGCGCCTGTAGTCCCAGCTACTCGGGAGGCTGAGACAGAAGAATCCCTTGAACCCGGTAGGCGGAGGTTGTAAGTAAGCCAAGATCATGAAACTGCACTCCAGCCTGAGCAACAGAGTGAGACTCCATCTAACAAAAAAAAAAAAAATTTTTTTTAAATCAGCCAGGCATGATGTGCATGCCGTGGTCCCAGCTAGTCAAGAGGCTGAGATGGGAGGATCGCTTGAGCATGGGAGGTCGAGGCTGTAGTGAGCCATGATCACATCAGTGCAGGCCAGCCTGGGAGACAGAGCAAGACCCTGTCTCAAAACAAAAAACATATAACTGAGTAGTTAGTTTAGACATATGATTTTACATAGAAATTTTACTAAGTTTAAAATCAGTACTGGCAGATGACAAATACATGAAAAGATGCTCAACATCATTATCATTAGGTAAATTGAAACCATGAGATACCACCGTATACCTTTCCAAATGGCTAAAACTTAAAAGACTAACCATACCCAGTGTTGGGGAGGATGAAGAGAAACTGGAACTCTCATACACAGCTGGTAGGAATGTAAAATACTACAAATACGTCAGAAAATTTGGCAGCTCAAGTTAAACACACATACAGCTACCACAGGACCCAGCGACTCCACTCCTAGGCATTTACCCAAGAGAAAAGGAAATATATGTTCACACAAAGACTTATACACAAAAGTTCACAGCAGCTTTATTTGTAAATGCCAAAAAGTAGAAGCACCTGAGATGACCAACAAAGGTGACTGGATAGACTGTAATACCCATAAACAAAATCAGCAAAAAGAAGAAAAAAAAAAAAAGGCTGGGTGTGGTGGCTCACGCCTGTAATCTCAGCACTTTGGGAGGCCCTGGCGGGGGGGATCACGAGGTCAGGAGATCAAGACCATCCTGACTAACACGGTGGAAACCCTGCCCTACCTAAAAATACAAAATAAAATTAGCCAGGTGTGGTGGCGGGTGCCTGTAGTCCCACCTACTCGGGAGGCTGGGGCAGAAGAATGGCATGAACCCAGGAGGCAGAGGTTCTAGTGAGCTGAGGTCACGCCCCTGCACTCCAGCCTGGGTGACAGAGCAAGACTCCGTCTCAAAAAAAAAAAAAAAAAAGACAAGCCTAAGCAACGCAGCGAGGTCTCATCTCTACTAAAGATTAATATACATATGGCCGGGCGCGGTGGCTCACGCCTGTAATCCCAGCACTTTGGGAGGCCGAGGCGGGCGGATCACGAGGTCAGGAGATCAAGACCATCCTGGCTAACACAGTAAAACCCCGTCTCTACTAAAAAATACAAAAAACTAGCCGGGCAAGGTGGCGGGCGCCTGTAGTCCCAGCTACTCGGGAGGCTGAGGCAGGAGAATGGCGTAAACCCGGGAGGCGGAGCTTGCAGTGAGCTGAGATCCGGCCACTGCACTCCAGCCTGGGTGACAGAGCAAGACCCCGTCTCAAAAAAAAAAAAAAGATTAATATACATATAATACATATAATATATATATGCCAGGCGTAGTGGCACACACCTGTAGTTCCAGCTACTCAGTGAGATGGGAGATCACTTGAGCCCAGAAGATCAAGGCTGCAGTGAGCTATGATCACACCACTATATTCCAGCTTGGGTGACAGAGCAAGAATCTGTCTAAAAAAAAAAAAAAAAGAAGGAAATGAACTATCAATACATGCAACAATATGGACGTATCTCAAGATAATTATGTTGAGTAAAAGAATGCAGAGAAAAAAGAATATATACTGTATGAGTCAATTTATATGAAATTCCAGAAAATGGAAACTAACCTATAGTAACAGAAAGCAGTTCCACGGTTTCTTGAAGAGTGCGGAGGCAGAGGGAGGAATTCCAAAGGTGATGAATGTGTTCACTCTCTGGACTGCGGTGATGGTTTCACAAGTGTACACATATGTTAAAACTTATCAAATTGTACACTTTAAATATGTGCAACTTACCTCAATAATACCCCAATAAAGCTGTTGAAAACACTAAAATGTATCAGCACTTTGGGAGGCCAAGGCGGGCTGATTGTTTGAGCTTAGGAGTTCGAGATGAACCTGGACAATGTGGTGAAACCCTGTCTCTACAAAAAGTACAAAAATTAGCTGGGTGTGGTGGCTTGAACCTGTAATCCCAGCTACTCAGGAGTCTGAAAAGGGAAGATCACCGGAGCCTGGGAGGTAGAGGTTGCAGTGAGCTGAGACTGTGCCACTGCACTCCAGCCTGAGTGACAGAATGAGACCCTGTCTCAAAATAAACAAAAATAAATAAATAAAACATAAAACAGTATAGGAAAGTTTAAGAAAAGTGTAACATTCAGTTTCATTTATTAGATTTAAAAGAGTCATTTAGGTATGAGAGGTTTTATTTTAATCAGACAAATGGAAGTATTATTATTATTGTTATTATTATTTTGAGATGGAGTCTTGCTTTGTCACCAGGCTGGAATGCAGTGGCACAATCTCGGCTCACTGCAAGCTCCACCTCCCAGGTTCAAGCGATTCTCCTGCCTCAGCCTCCCAATAGCTGGGATTACAGATGCCCGCCACCACGCCCAGCTAATTTTTGTATTTTTAGTGGAGATCGGGTTTCACCATGTTGGCCAGGATGGTCTCGATCTCTTGACCTCGTGATCTGCCCGCCTCAGCCTCCCAAAGTGCTGGGATTACAGGCATGAGCCACCCACCGTGCCCGGCCAGAATTATTAAAATAGTTAATGAAAATTGAATATAATTTATAAGTTCAATTGAAAAATTTCAGAAGAGTTTCATTACATTTGCAAATGGGACCAACCATTAATGAAAAAGCCCCCTAAGGCCAGGCGCAGTGGCTCACGCCTGGAATCCCAGAACTTTGGGAGGCTGAGGCAGGCAGATCACTCGAGCTCAGGAGTTTGAGACCAGCCTGACCAACATGAAGAAACCCCATCTCTACTAAAAATACAAAAAAATTAGCCAGCATGGTAGCACATGCCTGTAATTCCAGCTACTCGGGAGGCTGAGGCAGGAGGAGAATCGCTTGAACCAGGAGGCGGAGGTTGCAGTGAGCCAAGATCGCGCCACTGCACTCCAGCCTGAGTGACAGAGCGAGACTCCATCTCAAAAAAAAAAAAAAAAAGGCCCCCTGAAAGTGACTGTTAAAATGTCCTAGAATTGTAAACAGATCAGAAAGATTTATAGGCTACACTTACAAGCTAAACTTAAAAGACTAGCCCTTAAAATAACTAGGTTCTGAATTCATAATTTTAGCAAATTGAAAATCAATTGTTTTCGACCAAATTAATTTCTGTATAACATTTGCATTACATAAAATCCAGGGGTAAGAGTGGGTGTGGCATCCAAATCTCCCTCAGACATGCCACGCACCAGTCACCCGAAACTCACCAAGTCACTTAGTCTCTAGTCTCTCTGAACCTCTGGCTCCTCACCCATTGCAAGAGAGAAATATTTTCCAGAATAAATAATACAATTATTATTAATTATTTAATATTAATACATTTCATATTGATACACAGCATGTGCGTGAGAAGAGGCTCTCAGAGAAGCATAAAGTGATATGCAAACGTAAGAAATGGCCAGCATGTGTCACTTCATAGTAATTGCAGCGCCCGGTGACAGACATGGGAAAGGTGACACATATCCCCAGAGACTAAGTATGACTCAGCACAGCCAGGTCGTGGAATTTTCCCAGAGACTCTTCGTGATGTCATGGTGGATGTCGTCAGGAGAGGAGCTGCCACAGAAGCAGTCAGGCCCTTCCACACACAGGCAGTGGAAATGTACTCCCAGCCGTCCAGTGACCTCCCCGCCCCGCCCCTTTCTCTGGTCTCCAAGCAAATCAGGACAAAGAGGTAACACAAGAGCAAGGAACCCAGATAGTGCTGAGAGTACCTGGGGTAATGCCTTCAGGCATAACACTTAACAACACACCAAAGGGACACATCCATGTCCCCCCAGGAGAAAGCTGAAGAGGAGGGGAGGGTGACAAGCTCAGACCACAGAGCCTTAGTCCCTAGGCAAAGCTCAACTCAGCAGAGCCTTGGGAACGGAGGAGCCAAACAAGCTTTGACAAATTACATGACCTGGAAGAAGAGGTCCCTTCTTGGTGACTGATTTTCCCTCTCTACTGATGGATCAAAGGGAAGACATCAATAAAAGATGGCAATCTTAAAAGAAGAAGAAAAAAAAAGGGATCAGCATCTTGGATTCTGCTAACCAGCCTTCTCTAGGCTTCAGTTTCTTCAGTTCCGTAAGACAAGTGGTTTGGGGGGATTCTCCAACACGCCCACCTCTCATTGTAGGGGCGCAAGTAAGAGAAAAAACATCCATCTCTATCAGCCAAGAATAAGAGGACAGAGCAAGCAGAGAGAGAACAAGCAGGTGAAACTTGTGGAGGGTGGAGTTTTTCCACGTTACGACCATTCCCACCACGAGCCCATTGCCCTTACTCAACAGTAGCCTGCAGACGGCGCCTGCTGGCCCAAGACCTAGGTCCAAGGGAGGACTGTGGGAGATCTCACACAGGAAACTAGCTCCTGCATCATGAAGGGTGTCTGAGGAAAACCGAAAAAACTCCTGTACCACTCAGCACTGGACATGAGCTCTGGAGAAAGTTGTCCCTGAGCCACAAAGTCCCCAAGGCCACAGCGGGCTTGAAGGGAAGAGCATTATTGTTGTCACAAATGCTGGGAGAGCACCTGGCTCCCTGGCTCGGCTGCTCCGGCAGAGCAGCAGGGGAAGAGGGGACTGGACTAGCAGGGGATCGGCTGGAGGGCTGTGGAATTTAGGCTGAGGGGAGGCCACTGAATCTCCCAGGCACCTGCCACCAGGGAAATCCATGTTGGGGGAACCTTAAAAGCAGTAGAGGCCAGGCGTGGTGGCTCACACCTGTAATCCCAACACATGGGGAGGGCGAGGAGGGCGGATCACCTGAGATCAGGAGTTGGAGACCAGCCTGACCAACATGGTAAAATCCCGTCTCTACTAAAAATAACAAAAATTAGGCTGGGCGCAGTGGCTCACGCCTGTAATCCCAGCACTCTGAGGGGCCGAGGTGGGCGGATCACCAGGTCAAGAGATTGAGATCATCCTGGCCAACATGGTGACATCCCATCTCTACTAAATACAAAAATTAGCTGAGCGTGGTGGCACGCACCTGTACTCCCAGCTACACTGGAGGCTGAGGCAAGAGAATCACTTGAACCCAGGAGGCGGAGGTTGCAGTGAGCCGAGATCACGCCACTGCACTCCAGCCTGGAAACAGAGTGAGACTCGTCTCAAAAAAAAAAAAAAAAAAATTAGCCAGGTGTGGTGGCACATGCCTGTAAAATATGCAGGGGAAGGGACAGGTTCCCTTTTCCCCGTTGTTACCGTGACTGGCAAAGGCTGAGCGTCACCCTCTGGGAACCCGTGTCAAGTGACTTTACAACCAGCTAGCAGAGCCACCTCGCACCGCAGCTGCCTGCTCTCCACGCTGACTCAAGGGGTCTTCTTAGAGGCGGCCCAGCCCCAGGGATTCTTCCTGCCCAGCTTCCCAAGCTGATCATACCCTTCCAGAAGCAGGGCATTCTGCTTAGGCTGGCCAGATGCCAAATGGGGCCAGCAGGGAGCCAGATGTCACTTTCCTGTAAAAATCAAGAGCAACTGGAAACAGACAAGACTGCTTAAACGGATATTATCCAAAAATCAGAGCACAGCCTTTTTTTATTCATTGAGCTTAAGACCTGACATGCCAAACTGCCGGCATCCACAGCTGCTCCTGGTGAAGACCCCCACGCATCCCGCCAGCCTGGATTCAGGCACAGGACTTACCCTTAGTGTTTGGTCAGCTCTCCAGAAGGCAGACAGTATCTAAAGCAAAAGAAAAAAACAGCATTACCCTCACTGCTCCAAGAACTTCCCAGAGAAAACAGGAGTGGCAAGAACATAGTTTTTTTTGTTGTTGTTGTTTTGTTTTTTTAAGACAAAGTCTGGCTCTGTCGCCCTGGCTGGAGTGCAGTGGCATGATCTCGGCTCACTGTAACCTCTGCTTCCCGGGTTCAAGTGATTCTCCTGCCTCAGCCTCCTGAGTAGCTGGGATTATAGGCGCACGCCACCACGCCCAGCTAATTTTTTCATTTTTAGTACAAATGGGGTTTTGCCATGTTAGCTAGGCTGCTCTCGAATTCCTGACCTCGGGCAATCTGCCCAGCTCGGCCTTCCGAAGTGCTGGGATTACAGGTGTGAGTTACCACACCCAGCCAAGAACACAGATTTTAGAACCCAGAGAACTTTTTCACTCGTTACCCAGGCTGGAATGCAATGGCACGATCTCGGCTCACCGCAACCTCTGCCTCCTGGATTTAAGCAATTCTCCTGCCTCAGCTTCCTGAGGTAGTTGGGATTACAGGCATGTACCACCACACCCAGCTAATTTTGTATTTTTAGTAGACACAGGGTTTCTCCATGTTGGTCAGGCTGGTCTCGAACCCCCGACCTCAGGTGATCCGCCCACCTCGGCCTCCCAAAGTGCTGGGATTACAGGCGTGAGCCACCACACCCGGCCGAGAACCGTTTCTTTGCTTCCATCTTGGGGGAGTCTCTGAGGGCACCAGGAGGGTACAGGGCTGGAAGCACCAGCTCTGCTGTCCCGCTGCCTGGACTGCACCCCTTGTTACTCTGACAGCAGCTCTGTAACCACTCCAAGTCTGTTTCCTCATCTGTAAAATGGGAATAATAACAACGCCCATCTCACAGCGTTCTAGGGAATACCCAATGAGGCAGCACACGCACAGCACTGGCACCATGCCTGCCACAGAGGACACACTGGGACGTTAACCGACAGGCTTGGTGGGAAGCACTTAAGTAAAACCCTTTTCTGACACCCACTATACATGAACAAGAAGTTCTAGAAACAAGTCTTGTTTGATCTGAAGTGCTTTCTCTTCCTGCCCACTCCATCCAGCCTCAGGCCCACTTTCTCTGCATCTCCACAGAGCTGTCTCTAATCCTTCAGGAGCTCCCTCTGAATACTGGGACTCTGGTTCTTCTCTCACTCCGCAACTTGACACTAATAAGGAGCTGTCTTACGTGACCTGAAATGTGTTCCCTATTTCCTGGCTATTTCCTCAAATCCTTTCCTGCAGAGACCCCTCCCTGCCACACTAAGAGTACACCTCGTGTTTATGCCCACAGGAGCCCACAGTTGGTATTGTGTGTTCACTTTTTGGAGTTTTATCGACTGCTTATTTCTGAAAAAGCCACACCTGCTCTAGCCACTAGTCAATGAAGAGCAAAATGGAAACACAGGCCAGCAAGCTCAAATCCCTGTTCAGAGAAAACCAGCTGCCTTGGCAGATAATGTCAAGACTGAAATTCAATGTCTGGGGCACTCAAGTCAATATATACTGAGCACACGCCTTGCACAAGGAACTGTATGTACACCCAGGCCCTGCCCACAAAGTGCCAAAAAGCAAGTTGTTGGGGGCTGGTTAAAAGAAGCAAAAATGGGATGGCACGTGAGACGCACTCCAGCAGTGAGCCTGCCTAGCCTGCCTGGCTGCGTGACTCTGGACGAGTTATTTTACCTCTCTGTGTCTCACCTATGCGAGTCCACCATTTGTAAGAGATGGATCTAACAGTACCTTTGTAATAGCATTGTTGTGATAATCACATTATGTGTATGTAAGGGGCTTAGCAAGGCTGTCACCACCACACAGGAGTTGGCTTTTATTATTAATAACAATAAATCATTACTTATCACCATCATTGTTATGAAAAGAGAGCCCAGTCCAACTGAATAGAGTTGTCAAGCCTTAATAAAGTCCCACGTCTCGAAGAATAATTTAATTTTGACAGGACAAGATAAGAGGCACGGCCCTGCAGAAAACAAAGTCACCAAGAACAAGAGCAGAGGGGGGACCGTGAGAAGTGAGTCTGGGGCAACAGTGACGAATCTCACTATGGGGGCTGACACAGAAGAGGGTACCTGCGGGGTCAAATGGAAGAAAGAGCCCAACAGGTAGAATCATATTAGAGAGTCTTGAACGCCAAGATGAGGCAAGCTTTTCATTCGGTAAGTAAGAGGAAATGGTTTATTCTTTTGGCCATTTCCCATCTTCCACCATCAGGCCCGACTCCTTTGGCAAAGTGTCCGCAGGTGAGACTAGAAGGCAGCTAAGAGAAAGAGAGGAAGGCATGGTCAGTCAGGCTCAGGTGAGGTTTCAGAGTGAGCAGGCAAAATGCCCCGCTGCCGTGAAGGACGCCTCTGGGTGAGAAACCTGCCCCAAAGTGGGAACTTTCAGGAAACAAGAATCGGTGCCCATTCAGATGGGGGCAGGACAATATTGGGAGGCAGCCAAAGAGAAAGCCATGTTCATCCTCAATGAAAATGTTGACCAGAGGCCGGGCACGGTGGCTCACGTCTGTAATCCCAGCACTTTGGGAGGGTCAGGAGTTTGAGGTCAGTTTGGTCAACATGATGAAACCCCATCTCTATTAAAGATACAAAAATTAGCCAGGCGAAAGGGTGGCGCCTGTAATTCCAGCTACTCAGGAGGCTGAGGCAGGAGAATCGCTTGAACCCGGGAGGCAGAGACTGCAGTGAGCCAAGATGGTGCCACTGTACTCCAGCCTGGGCAACAGAACAAGACTCTGTCTCCAAAAAAAAAAAAAAAAAAACCCCAGAAAATGTTGACCTCAACGAGGCCTCCAGCCCATGCAGAAGGTGCCAGTGAGAAATGTGGACTGCCAGATTTTCTGCCATACTGACCATGGTGCTGGCCATCCCTGCCACCCCCAAAGGCAACTCCTTTCCGTATTCCCCATCTTTCACCCTTCTCTCCTCACTGGTTCCCCATTTGGCCCCTTTTCAACTAATTCACCCAAAACATTCATTAAGCACCTACTTGTTCCTGGCACTATTAGGGACTGTGAGGACAGACAGAAGAGGGACACAGGGAACTGTGGCTTGGGATGAGACTAGTGAATCTGAGGTCCTGCCCTGCCACTGGTCCCAGAGCCCCCATGAGTGGTGGTCTTGAGAGGACAGGTACCTATCACAGCACCTGGGGCACGCACCGGAAGTGAGACCGGGTGAAAGCAAGGAGCAGGACAAAAAGGGGCAAAGGGCCTGGGGGACCCACTGTGGGCTACCAGGGGCAACCTTCCAGGGGAGATCCTGGAGGTGAGGACTGACACAGGGAACCGAGTCAGCCAGGCTGCAGCGGGCTTCAGTAGAAAGACAGAAGGCAATATGGCACATGAGGGTACACTGGGGTAAACTAAGGAAACTTTGGATGACAGCCTAAATTAATTCAAAAAGCAGATACTGAGCAACTGTAGTGAACAAAGCCCCTTCCCTAAGGGCAGAGCATGGCAGGGTGGAGGAGCCATTAGTCAACAAATGTCTGCTGCTTTCAGGGAGCTTACCAGAACACCATGGGATACAAACCACAGCTCAGGCCTGCAGCTGGGCCCTCAGAGCCCTGTCTGCCTTTTGGGCTTTTTTTGTTTTGGTTTGGTTTTTTGTCTTTTTTTGGTTTTTTTGACAGGGAGTCTCACTCTGTCGCCCAGGCTGGGGTGCAGGGGTGCGATCTCAGCTCACTACAACCTCCACCTCCCAGGTTCAAGCAATTCTCCTGCCTCAGTCTCCTGAGTAGCTGGGATTACAGGTGCCTGACATCACGCCTGGCTAGTTTTTGTATTTTCAGTAGAAACGAGGTTTCACCATGTTGGCCAGGCTGGTCTGGAACTCCTGACCTCAGGTGACCCAACCGCCTCGGCCTCCCAAAGTGCTGGGATTAAAGGCATGAGCCACCGCGCCCAGCCCGGTCTACCTTTGCATCTAATCTTGCTTCCTCAGGTTGGCTTCCAGTCACTAACTTACCAGCACCTTAGCAAATCCTAGTGCCCTCACCTGGTTACATCTCCTGTAGAGGCCTCTTCCCAGTGACCAATCAAGTTTCTTACACCCAACAGTGAAGTTGTGTCCCCTACATTCTCCTTCCACCTTCCTCAGCCTTTCTCTTCCAGTCCTAATTGCTTGAAACCTCTGTAACTGGCCAGGTGTGATGGTTTATGCCTATAATCCCAGCACTTTGGGAGGTCGAGGCGGGCAGATCACCTGAGGTCAGGAGTTCAAGACCAGCCTGGCCAACATGGTGAAACCCCATCTCTACTGAAAATACAAAAATTAGCCAGGCATGGTGGCATGTGCCTGTAATCCCAGCTACTCAAGAGACTGAGGCAGGAGAATCGCTTGAACTCGGGAGGTGGAGGTTGCAGTGAGCCGAGATCACACCACTGCACTCCAGCCTGGGTGACAAGAGTGAAACTCCGTCTCACAAACCTCTTTAACAAAACCTCTCCAGAATAAAACTTTCTAGCTGCTCAAATCCAATCACTGCTTCTCCACTGCCAGTGGCATCAAAAAGAGGCCCACCACTCACCTCCTCCACGAAGCCTTCCCAAGCCCATCTCCTTCCAGGCCATTTCTCCTCTCTCTTGCTTTAGTGTGTGGTTTGCTGTGATTTACTGGCCTCTACTGAACTTCCTCTTCCATGTCCTCCTAGGACCAATACCTCGCCCACTAGGCTCTCTACAAACATCTGCAGCAGATTGTCTTGCTGCTTAGGTTTTGTTTATTTTTCTCTCCCTCAATCGGTTTGTCAGCAGTTGTAGGACAAGGATTGACCTCATCGCCCACGCTGTCTCTCAGCCCCGTGTAGGGATAGGAACACTGTAGGTGTGCAAAAGAATGTGATGAAGAGTTCAACGGTTAAGGAGAGCGTGCAGGCAGGAAGCTGTAGCTGCAAGTGAGAGAAATGCTGAGCACATCCACCCCCAGCACAAGTGTTTGCATCACATACAAGGATAGGGTGCCTTGGGGGAGGCCAGCCAGGGCTGCTGGTGGCAGTGGGTACGGGAGCAACAGGGAGGCAGATGGCAGGCACTCTGGAGGTTCTGGTTGTCATCAGCAAGTGTTGGTACTTCTCTGAGCCTGTTTTCTCAGCTGGAGAAGGAGTAAGGAGCCCTGGCCTACCTCTTCTCACAAAATAAGACACAATCTGATTTTTAAGAATTTCAGGCCAGGCACGCCTGTAATCTCAGCACTTTGGGAAGCCAGGGCAGGCCGCTCACTTGAGCGTAGGAGTACGAGACCAACCTGGGCAAAATGACGGAAGCTCGTCTCCACCAAAAAATACAAAAATTAGCTAGGCGTGGTGGCGCCCGCCTGTAGTCCCAGCACTGGGGTACTGTGGCAGGAGGCTCGCTTGAGCCCGGGAGGTCGCGGCACTGCACTCCAGCCTGGGTGGGTGACAGCAAGACCCTGTCCAAAAAAAAAAAAAAAAAGAATCTCAAAGTTGCCAGGGACCTAGGGACTTGGCTTCCGACTCTGATGCGCTTTGTAAACTACTAAAAGCTGGAGAAATAAGGGGCTGAGCCCAGCCCCACCTCCCGAATGAGCGGCCTTGGGCGAACCACTGCGTCTGGGCGCCTGGAGCTTCCCTGTCTGAAACAAAGTGGAAGATCCTACGGGAGGCGGAGTGCGAGCGCCGGGAACAAGGAAAGCCCTCGCCTTACACGCCGCGGCTTCCTGCAGAGCTGAGCCATATCCAGTACGATGGGGACAACTTGGGCTCCCGATCCTGACAGACTTGGGTTCGAACCCTCAGGGACCTCGCGCGAGGCGCTTTAGTCAGTTTCTCCATCTGCAAAATGGGCCCGAGAACAAGAATGAGGCAGCCCGAGGGAGGACGCGGCACACGGGCGCTTGGGGGCTGGAGACGGGGGCGGGTCCGGGGGCGGGTCCAGCCGGCCGAGCCCCCGCGCGAGGGGGAGGGGCGGCGCACTTCGCGTCGCGCACCTCGCGCCGCTCGCCGCTGTCTCCTCCAGCCGTCACTCGCGGAGCCCGCGCCGCCTCTGCGCGCGCGACCCTTACATAAACGTCCCTTGCGGCGGCGTCGGCGCACGTCCACCCGCTCCGACCCGCCGCGGGAAGAGGACCGTGCGGAGCGCGGCAGACACTCACCTCCTCGCCGCTGCCAGTCCTCGCCGCCGCCTCTACTGCCGCTGCCTCCACTGACAGAGAACAGCTGCGGTCTCCGTGCAACCGAACTTGCTGCAGTCCCGGCCCCGCCTTACAGACTTCCTATTGGCCCAGGCAGCCCAACCCCTCCCGTTATTGGGCAGTGTTCTCCGTCACTCCTCGCCCCTCGGCTGTGGACTCCGCCCTGCGCCCGCCTGTCCGTCACGTTTAAGCCTTGGCGCCCCACGTCAGCCCCGCCCCTCCCGTCCCCGGCGAGCGCCTGGATTAGTGGCGAGGCTGGGAGAGCCCGCCCCTGGCGCACCACCGCCTACTCCCTTGTCTCGGGAGCCTCACGTGGGCCGCCGGACCCTGGCCGACGCCCGCAATAGGCGGAAGTGGCCGGGCTGCAACTTGCAGTTATTGGCTGTCGGCGGGGGTGGGGACGTTCGATTCATTCACCCGAGTAGCACGTGTTTCCCGAAGCTGCAAGCATAACAGATCGCACTGGGGCTCAGGCATCCCGGCTAGACGCAGATACGCGCTGGCGAGCGGAGAAGAGGTCGCCGGAAAAGCTAACGTTAGCGAAGGGCAGGAGAAAGGAGAAGGCGCTTGTGCCACATGGGTTACATGACTGTGTCCTTTAGCAGCTACGTAGGTGATTATGGGGGTCTGGAGTCCGTCTGTGTGACCTTGGGCAAGCAACTTAACCTCTGAGTCTCGGTTTTGTAATCTGCAGAGCGAAGCTGCTCAGGACCTGGGGGGTTTGGAAGGCTTGTTTGAGACACGAGAGGAAAGCTTTGACAAGTGGAACGAGTGACTGAGGCATAAGCCTCTATCATCGAGGCTTACTAATCCAGTTTGAGGGCGTGCTCGGGAAAAACACGAACCACAGACACCTCTGTGGTTGTTTTTCCGAAGAGGTTTTCGGGAGGTTTCGTATTTATGCATTTCCTTAAAGGGGGAGTGAGGGGAACGCATGTAGGAAGAAGGGCAAGTAGGCGATTAGGACAATAGTTAACATTCCTATGGGACTTTAGCTAGTGCCCGGTAAATCCACGTAAGATAAGATGAATGTCTGAAGAGAAAAAGAGAGTAAAGGAAGAGTCAGTTATGCAGATGTCTCTGGGTAGGTGGAGTCTTGACTTTGTTCCGCACCTGGGAAAATAAGCTCGTGATGACATTCTTATTGAGGAGTTTTTAGGAGCTAAACTTAGACTGTAGACCTGAAGCTACAATTGACCTGTCCTTGTTTATGGGAGGCCAGCAAGAATTTACCTGTGAATGATCTGTGGGGGCAGCCCTTCCCAGATGCCTGAGGCTTTTTACCTTTCCGTGTGGATCTGGCTGATGCCTAATGCTAGTAACAGCTATTCTTTTGGAAGAGGGTGTTGCAATGACTCAGCTTCAAGGCTTAATCTTCACTTTCGCATGAACTGGGGCGCGGGGGGGGCGGGGGGCGAGATTTTTACTTTCATTTACCACTTCGTAAACTGGGATCAGTGCCAACCAGAGATAAGGGATTAACCAAACACACCAAAATCGTGCCTTCAAAGGAGAGCAGACATATTAATATATATTAGTTAATAGTGATATGTAATATAATACATCAGATGGTAATAAGGGCAAGGAAAAAAAAAATCTGCTTCCAAAAAGGAGTCAAAGACTATGAGAACATCTTGCTAACTAGAAATTGTTTATTGAGCATAGAGAGATCTGACTCTTCTCTCAGACTCCTGTATAAGTACTTTCTCACTCCGACTTCCCTGTCCTTCCTTCCACCGGTCCTGAAGAACCCCAACCTTCAGTTGGATCCAACACAGCTATTTTAGTAACAGAACAAGGATTAAGATCCCAGTTCACCTTTGGGAGGCTGAGTCGGGGGGAATACTTGAGCCCAGGAGTTTGAGACCAGAGTTGGCAACACAGTAAGACCTCATCTCTGTCTTTTAAAATTTTAAAAATGGGGCCAGGCGCTGTGGCTCACACTTGTAATCCCAGCACTTTGGGGTGCTGAGGCGGGCAGATCGCAAGGTCAGGAGTTCAAGACTAGCCTGGCCAATGTGGTGAAACCTCGTCTCTACTAAAAAAATATAAAAATTAGCCGAGTGTGGTGGCAGTCACCTGTAGTCCCAGCTACTCGGGAAGCTGAGACAAAAGAATCACTTGAACCCGGGAGGTGGAGGTTGCAGTGAGCCGAGATCATGCCACTGCACTCCAGCCTGGGTGACAGAGTGAGACTCCGTCCCCGCCCGAAAAAAAAATTAAAAACGGGCTAGGCGCGATGGCTCATGCCTGTAATGAGAGGCATGATCATCTGAATGTAGTGGGAGGCTGGATCATCTGAAGTCAGGAGTTCGAGACCAGCCTGATGAACATGGTGAAACGCTATCTCTACTAAAAATACAAAAATTAACTGGGCATAGTGGTGGGCATCTGTAATCCCAGCTACTTGGGAGGCTGAGGCAGGAGAATTGGTTGCAGTGAGCTGAGATTGTGCCATTGCACTCCAGCCTGGGCAACAGAGCAAAACTCCATCTCAAAAAAATGAAAATTGGCCCAGTGCAGTGGCTCAAGCCTGTAATCCCAGCACTTTGGGAGGCCAAAGTGGGTGGATCACTTGAGGCCAGGAGTTCAAGACCAGCCTGGCCAAAATGGCAAAACCCTGTCTCTACTAAACATACAAAATTAGCTAGGCGTGGTGACGCATGCCTGTAATCCCAGCTACTAGGGAGGCTGTGGCAGGAGAATTGCTTTAACCCAGGAGCCGGAGACTGCAGTGAGCTGAGACTGTGGTGAGCCAAGATTGCGCATTGCACTCCAGCCTGGGCAACAAGAGTGAAAAACTCTCAAAAAAAAAAAAAAAAAGAAAAAGAAAAAGAAAAAGAAAAGAAAAAGGAAAAGCATTTCTCAGTGTGGGCTTCTGTGTCACTAGCAACAGAATCTCCTGGGGACAAGGTGGGAAACACAGATTCCTGAGCCCCATCCCATTGCTCTTATGCATATTAATCACCAACTCAGAGGTCTTAGAATCACCAGCAGAATACCTGAGTCACCTTTGCCTCTTCAATCCATCCCTGGGGACTGAGACCGAAACTGATGCAATAGTCCCGTAGACAGTTTTGTTTTTTTTTTTAAATAAACATAGAAATGGACCCTTTTGGTCTTAAAGCTTGAAATTTAACATTTGTTTTATCTGAGTTCCTTTGTCAGGAAAGGACACTCAGGCCTCTCAAAAAACAGTATCAGAAAACGGAAACTCATCAGATCAAGGCATCCAGACAACAAGATGCCAGAACCCACATTCACCCTGCTTGCTTCCTTCTCCGTAATTCTTGTTTTCTTTTTATTTTTTTTTATTTTTTTCCGAGATGGAGTCTTGCTCTGTCGCCCAGGCTAGAGTTCAGTGGCATGATCTCGGCTCACTGCAACTCTACTTCCTGAATTCAAGCAATTCTTCTGCCTCAGCCTCACAAGTAACTGGGATTACAGGTGCCCGCCACTACGCCTGGCTAATTTTTGTATTTTTAATAGACCATGTTAGTCAGGCTGGTCTCGAACTCCTGACCTCGTGATCCACCTGCCTCGGTCCCCCAAAGTGCTGGGATTACAGGCATGAGTGCCAGCCCCTAGTTCTTGTTTTCTTACACATTGTTACATTTCTTCCCTCTATGTTAACTCTTCTTTTTTTTTTTTTTTTTTTTTTTGAGACGGAGTCTCGCTGTGTCGCCGAGGCTGGAGTGCAGTGGCCGGATCTCAGCTCACTGCAAGCTCCGCCTCCCAGGTTCACGCCATTCTCCTGCCTCAGCCTCCCCAGTAGCTGGGACTACAGGCGCCCGCCACCACGCCCAGCTAATTTTTTGTATTTTTTAGTAGAGACGGGGTTTCAATGAGTTAGCCAGGATGGTCTCGATCTCCTGACCTCGTGATCCACCCATCTCGACCTCTCAAAGTGCTGGGATTACAGGCTTGAGCCACCGCGCTCGGCATATGTTAACTCTTGATTTTAGTCACTCAGGGAGATGGATTTGAGACTGATCTTGTATCTCCTAGGCTGTAGCACCCAGTTAAAGCCTTCTTCCTTGGCAATAATTGTTGTCTCAGTGATTGGCTTTCTGCGGAGAAGAATGAAGATGAAGGCCCTGGTGTTTCAAAAACAAGACCCCCTGCACTGCAGTGCTAGTTTTAGAAGCTCTCCAAGTGGTTCTAATGGAGTCAGTGTGAAGACCAATGGAGAGGCTAGAGAAATACTATTTAGGCTTCCTGGATGGTAAGAATCTTCCAGGGCCCTTTAAAAACAAAACCATATTCCTGGACCCACACCCACCCCTGTGGATAATGATTCAGTAAATTTGGGGTGGGGCCTAGTAATCTTTTCAATGATTTTTTTTTTCTTTTCCTCTTAGCAAGCTCTCAATTGATTCTTGAGATCTGGGGAACTTGGAAAACTTAGCTGAGCTCCTGGGAGGTTGCAGCAGAAGCTGAAGCCAAACAGAGGAGCTGAGACGTGCTGTAGAAGGCTGGCCAAGGTGAAGCTCTGCTGCAGAGAACACAGGCAGCAGGACTCTGTTGGGAGGGAAATGATGTTCCGGGGGGCCTTACAGAGTAGCTGAGGGGCTGCCCTAAGGGTAGGAGTGTAGGCCCGCTTTATTATTTCTTAATAGCTAACACTCTAAAAAGTTCTTGGGCTGGGCTGGGCACGGTGGCTCACACCTGTAATCCCAGCATTCTGGGAGTCTGAGGCAGGCGGATCACTTGAGGTTAGGGGTTCGAGACCAGCCTGGCCAGCATGGTGAAACCCCATCTCTACTAAAAAAATACAAAACCAGCAGGGCATGGTGGTGCACGCCTGTAATCCCAGCTACTTAGGAGGCTGAGGCAGGAGAATTACTTGAACCTGGGAGGCAGAGGTTACAGTGAGCCAAGATCGCACCATTGCACTCCAGCCTAGATGACAAGAGTGAAACTCCATCTCAAAAAAAAAAAAAAAAAAAGCCGGGCGCAGTGGCTCAAGCCTGTAATCCCAGCTACTCAGAGGCTGAGGCAGGAGAATGGCGTAAACCCGGGAGGCGGAGCTTGCAGTGAGCTGAGATCCAGCCACTGCACTCCAGCCTGTGCGACAGAGCGAGACTCCATCTCAAAAAAAAAAAAAAAAAGTTAGTTCTTGGGCGGGGTGCGGTGGCTCACACCTATAACCCTAGCACTTTGGGAGGCTAAAAGTGGTCAGGAGGTTCTTCCTCTGCCCCATCCTGTGGGCATCGGCCCTGGTATGGACCTGGCACCATGATAAAGGGATGTGGCCATGGTGAGGCATCTCCCACAGGCTTTAGGGGCATGAGACTTGAGCAAGTGGGCTTTGAAACAGGAGTGGGAGCTGGGTGTGGTGGCACATGCCTGTAATCCCAAACTTTGCAGGGGCCGAGGTGGGTGGATCACTTGAGCCCATTTCTTTCTTTCTTTTTTATTTTTGAGACGGAGTCTCACTCTGTCACCCAGGCTGGAGTGCGGTGACTCAATCTCGGCTCACTGCAACCTCTGCCTCCCAGGTTCATGCGATTCTCCTGCCTCAGCCTCCTGAGTAGCTGGGACTATAGGCTTGCACCACCATGCCCGGCTAATTTTCTTGTATTTTCAGTAGAGATGGGGTTTCACCGTATTAGGCAGGATGGTCTCAATCTCCTGAATGTGAGGCCTCATCTCTATTAAAAGTTGAAAAAGAAAGACCAGGCACAGTGACTCATGCCTGTAATCCCAGCACTTTGGGAGGCTGAGGTGGGCGGATCACTTGAGGTTAGGAGTTTGAGACTAGCCTGACCAATGTGGTGAAACCCCATCTCTACTAAAAATACAAAAAATTAGCCAGGTGTGGTGGCTGGCAAATGCCTATAATCCCAGCTGCTCGGGAGACTGAGGTAGGAAAATCACTTAAACCCTGGAGGCAGAGGTTGCAGTGAGCTGGGATCACACCACTGCACTCCAGCCTGAGTAACAGAGACAGACTCTGTCTCAAAAAAAAAAAAAAAATTGAAAAAATCTGAAAAACAAAAAGTCAGCCAGGTGTGGTGGGGTGTGCCTGTAGTCCCAGCTATTAGGGAGACTAGGTGAGAGAATCGCTTGAGCCTGGGAGGTGGCGGTTTCAGTGAACCGAGATCGTGCCACTGCACTGCACTCTAGCCTGGGCAACAGAGTGAGATCCAGTCTTCAGACAAAACAAAACAAAAACAGGAAGTTGCAGCTAAGAGACTGGGCTGTGGGTAGGTGGAAGGGCTGGCTTTGGTGTTACCCCAATAACTCTGGGGGGCACGTTGGGAGTAGCTAACCCATCCCTTTGCTTCTTAGGGACATGTTCAGAGGCTCAGAGACAGAAGAGGGCAGATCTCATAATTGACAGAGACTTCTGTAGGCTAAGAACACAGGGGAGACACTAGCCCTTGGTCCACCTCGGCCGGTGGAAGGTCTGACCATCTTGTGGCGATCCCATGATGGGTTCCATGAGCCCAGTGGAATTGTCCAGACTGAACAGCCAAAGTAGGAGGAGGCTGAAAAGACAGGGCGGTTTCTAGGGGTGAGAAGCCATGGGGTTAAAGGAGCCTGGGAACACAGTGGGGCAAACATTGGAATTTAGGCTCGCTGCAAGCCAAAAATAGTACTTGAGTGGCCACAGGCAAGGGCACAGGGCCACCAAACACACTTGCAGTTTCCACACTGCAAACACTCCTGGCCAATGCCTTTCCTGCTCAGTCCATGCTGGCGGGAGAAATCTTTCTTTTGTCATCTCTGGAGGGGGGATCGGGGACATCTGGGTTGTCCTTATGAGATCCTCAGGGTAAAGCCAGGCTTCTGGATTCTAAACACAGAGGGGTGCGCTGTTTCCGGGCTCACAGTAACTGCTATGTTTTGAGGGATCTGTAGCTTTGTTTGTTTTTGTTTTTTTGTTGTTTTGTTTTTGGTTTTGTTTTTAGGCAGGGTTTCACTCTGTCACCCAGGCTGCAGTGCAATGGTGCGATCTTGGCTCACTGCAACCTCTGCCTCCTGGGTTCAAGTGATTCTCCTGCCTCGGCCTCCTGAGTAGCTGGAATTACAGGCACCTGCCACCATACCCGGCTAATTTTTTTTTTTTTTTTTTTTTTTTTTTTTTTTTTGGGACAGAGTCTCACTGTTGCCAGGCTGGAGTGCAGTGGCGCCATCTCAGCTCACTGCAACCTCCGCCTCCTGGGTTCAAGTGATTCTCCTGCCTCAGCCTCCTGAGTAGCTGGGACTACAGGCTTGTGCCACCACACCAGGCTAATTTTTGTATTTTTAGTAGGGATGGGTCTTCACCATGTTGGCCAGGCTGGTCTTGAACTCCTGACCTCAGGTGATCCACCCACCTCAGCCTCCCAAAGTGCTAGGATTACAGACATGAGCCACTGCGCCTGGCTAGGATCTGTAGCTTTGTCTGGGAGCTCCCATCCATCTAGATGTCTCCAGTCTTCTTGTTCCTAACTGCCCCGGCCTTGGCCACCATGCTGTCTGAACTTGCTGGTGCGCTGTCCTCCCTACACCCCAGTGGTATGAGGTATCATTGTTCCTCTACCCCGTCGTGCTTCCTGCCTCTGCTTGGACTGTTTCTCTCTGCATGGGATTCCTTTTCTCAATAGATTCACCTGATAAACTCTCTTCCTGTCATCTCTCTCTCTCTCTCTCTCAAGACTTAACCCAGTCGTTGTCTCCTTCAGGAAGCCCTCCAAGGCCACTCTCATGGTGTAAGGGGCCCTCCTAGGACTCCCATAACACCCTGGGCGTTATTTCTAGCGTAGCACCACACTGCTTTGAAATGGGGTGCTTTGAGGTCTGCCCCCCAACACTAGTCTGGGAAAGTAGCTCATTTTTCATAGTGCTGCAGAAATGGCTCAATATCCTCCCACCACCTCGTCTTCCTTCCTGGCCCAGGGACACTGTCAAAGCCTCAGAAATTCCTCAGCATTTGCTCCTCTTGGTCCACGCCCCCAATCTGACCTGTTCCAGGTATCATCTCTTTAACTTTTCCCTCCCCCATGGATGTGGTGTCCACTGGACTCTGTGGACTCTGCTTGGCCTCTGGGGCACTCCTATTCACTGACTATTAAACATTTACTATGTGCTAAACTCAACTCTTGTACAGGTGTGAGGAGGGAATAAGGGACAGAAGATAAACACAAGAACTTTTTTTTTTTTTTGAAACGAGTCTTGCTCTGTCACCCAGGCTAGAGTGCAGTGGCGTGATCTAGGCTCACTGCAACCTCTGCCTCCCGAGTTCAAGCGATTCTCTGCCTCAGCCTCCCAAGTAGCTGGGATTACAGGTGCCCACCACCACGCCCCGCTAATTTTTGTATTTTTAGTAGAGACAGGGTTTCACCATCTTGGCCAGGCTGGTCTCAATCTCTTGACCTCGTGATTCGTCCCCCAACCCTCACCCACCTCCCAAAGTGCTGGGATTACAGGTGTGAGCTACCGCACCTGGCCAATTTTTAAAATTTTATAGAAATGGGGACTCACTTTGTTGCCTAACCTGGTCTCAAACTCCTGCCCTCAAGTGATCCTCCCCTGCCTCAGCCTCCCAAAATGCTGGGATTACAGGTGTGAGCCACTGCACTTGGCCCACAAACAATTTTAAATTAAATAAATGTATATCTGCACAGTCGCTCATCTTACTTCTGGTGGGCATCATATTTTTTTATTTATTTAAAAAACTTTTTTTAGACAGAGTCTCAGTCTGTTGCCCAGGTTGGAGTACAGTGTCATGATCTCTGATCACTGCAACCTCCACCTCCCAGGTTCAAGCAATTTCTGTGCTTCAGCCTCCCGAGTAGCTGGGATTACAGGTGTGTGCCCCCACAGCCGGCTGATTTTTGTATTAGTAGAGATGGGGTTTCACCATGTTGGCCAGGCTGGTCTTGAACTCCTGACCTCAGGTGACCCAACCCACCTCACACTCCCAAAGTCCTGGGATTTACAGGCATGAGCCACCACGTCCGGCCTCAAGGCTAATTTTTGTACTTTTTTTAGAGACGGGGTTTCACCATGTTGGCCAGGCTGGTCTTGAACTCCTGGCCTCAAGTGCTCTGCCCGCCTCAGCCTCCCAAAGTGCTGGGATTACAGACATGAGCTACCGCACCCAAACTGGGCATCATATTTTCAAGGAGAAAGTCTAGTAGTACTAACTGCTAGGTTTAAAATTTTGTCTAATCCTCCTAGAGGATATGTGAAGACTCAGGCCCCACCCATGGAGGGTAGAACACACATTTGCTGAAGACTCTATGTGCTGGCCTGACTCAACTGGGCTGGATTCCAGGTCCATCATTGACTATACTTCTGTCATTTCAGCCGAGAGAAGAAGAGATGAGTATAAGCTCTGGAGGGGTGCAAAGGTGAAGCGCACTCACAAAGGTCAGTCTCCCAGGGTAGAGGGCACGCCCCACCCCTGCTGCCTTCCAAGGTCAGTCAGACTTTCAATATCTGATTCTCAAGGTTCTGGAGAGTGGGCTCTTGAGGCTGGGCTCCAATATCACCTCCTCCAAGAGGCCTGCCTAGATCCTCCCCTCCCCCAAGCCAGATGTGGTCTCTCATTCTCTTCTGTCCACCAAAACAAGGTCTTGCCCACAGCAGGTAGATGTAGATCACTTTCATTGGCTCACTCATAAGGAACATGGTAGCCTGTCCCAGCTTGCAGCCTTCCAGTTTATCTAAGCCTCACCAGAACTTTAAATGACATCAGCCATTTACGTGAATAGATACAGGAAATATCTCTTTCCTACTTCACTTTAGGAAATAGATACTACTGTGTTTTGTACTTTCAAGGCACACTTTTTTCCTCCACATTTTAACCTCTCTAAAACGGGGCTGTACCTTCCAAGGAGTGGGTAATGGGTTTCTTTCTTCCTTTCTCTTTCTTTCCTTCTTTCTTTCTTTCTTTCTTTCTTTCTTTCTTTCTTTCTTTCTTTCTTTCTTTCTTTCTTCCTTCCTTCCTTCCTTCCTTCCTTCCTTTTTCTCTTTTTCTTTCTTTCTTTCTTTCTTTCTTTCTTTCTTTCTTTCTTTCTTTCTTTCTTTCTTTCTTTCTTTCTTTCTTTCTTTCTTTCTTTCTTTCTTTCTTTTCTTTCTTTCTCTTTCTTCCCTTTCTCCCTTCTTTCTTTATTTTTTCCCTGAGACAGGGTCTCACTCTGTTGCCCAGGCTGGAGTGCAGTGGCTTCAATCACAGTTCACTGCAGCCTCAACCTCCTGGGCTCCAGCCATCCTCCCACCTCAGCCTCCCAAGTGGCTGGGACTACAGGCACATGCCACCAGGCCCAGCTAATTTTTTTCTAATTTTTGTACAGGCAGGGTGTCATTAAGTTGTGCAGGCTGGTCTTAAACTCCTGGGCTCAAGCAATCCTCCTGCCTTGGTCTCCCAAACTGCTGGGATTACAGACGTGAGCCACCGTGCCCAGCCCAGATATTCTTTCTTAATGGTATATAAAATATTGCCACCTTTCCATAGATGTCCTCTTAGATTTTATGAAATAAAGCATGATCCCCGTGTTATAGTGGAGAAATTGTAGACACATGAGGTTAAGCCACTCACCCAAGGCACATAGCCAGTACATGAAAGGGCAAGGCTTTAAACACAGGCAGTGGAGGAGGCCTGGAATCCTTGGTGTCTGTGGTAGGCCATCTCCAAGATGGTCCCCAATGATCCTAGCCTCCTGGTGTTCACGCCCTTGTGTCATCTCCACCCCTTGAGGGTAGACTGGACCTGGCAACTCGCCTCTAAGGAACAGAATAAAGCAAGTGATGGGTTGCCACGTTCTGTGGTCGGCAAGTCCATGTAAACCTATCCCCAAAACCCAAGGAAGCTGAGGCCAAAGGAAGAGGCCGACAAATTCAGTTTCTTAGAAAAAACATTTTTTTCAAGCCTGTAATCCCAGCACTTTGGGAGGCCGAGGCGGGTGGATCACAAGGTCAGGAGATCGAGACTATCCTGGCTAACATGGTGAAACCCCGTCTCTACTAAAAATACAAAAAACTAGCCGGGCGCGGTAGCGGGCGCCTGTAGTCCCAGCTACTTGGGAGGCTGAGGCGGGAGAATGGCGTGAACCCGGGGGGCGGAGCTTGCAGTGAGCCGAGATCGCGCCACTGCACTCCAGCCTGGGAGACACAGTGAGACTCCGTCTCAAAAAAAAAAAAAAAAAAAAAAAGAAAAAACATTTTTTTGTTGTTGTTTCTTTTTGAGACAGAGTCTCGCTCCGTCACCCAGACTGCAGTGCAGTGGCACCATCTAGGCTCACTGCAACCTCCACCTCCCAGATTAAAGTGATTCTCCTGCCTCAGCCTCCCAAGTAGCTGAGATTACAGGCATGCACCACCACGACCAGCTGATTTTTGTATTTTTAGTAGAGACCGAATTTCACCATGTTGGCCAGGCTGGTCTCGAACTCCTGGCCTCAAATGATCCGCCTGCCTTGGCCTCCCAAAGTGCTGGGATTACAGGCATGAGCCACCACACCCAGCCAAAAAGAAACATTTAATACAGATTTCGGAACAGCAGCCAAGTCTGTGTCTCACGCTGCGGCAAGACGTGTTGGTGGATCCCCACGCTATAGACCCCCAGACCCAGGGCTTATATACCACAGGGCAGGAATGTGTAAGATAATTGAAGTTTGGGACCTCAGGGAAAGGCAAGAATGTGATATGGATCTGCCTATGGGTAGGATTTATGGTAACAGTAGATAGAGTAGAAATCTGTAATCCCAGCACTTTGGGTGGCCGAGGCGGGCCGATCAAGACCATCCTGGCTAACACAGTGAAACCCTGTCTCTACTAAAAATACAAAAAATTAGCCAGGCGTGGTGGCTGGCGCCTGTAGTCCCAGCTACTCGGGAGGCTGAGGCAGCAGAATGGTGTGAACCCAGGAGGCGGAGCTTGCAATGAGCCGAGATCGCACCACTGCACTCCTCTCCAGCCTGGGCGACAGAGTGAGACTCCGCCTCAAAAAAAAAAAAAAAAAAGGTAGAAATCTTAGAGGCATTCCCAGAATGGGGGTTAATAAGAAGTCAACGTGGTGGATTAGCATCCAAGACGGAGTTGCTCTGGCCTCACATGTCACTTCTGCAGTTAGTCTCCAAAGATCCCGGCTTGTCTTTCTCGCCATCTCTTGCTCTCACTCGCTTGCTCTGATTAAAGCCAGCTGCCATTTTGTGAGATGGTCTTTGGAGAGGCCCAAGTAGCAACAATCAAGAAGCAGAGACCCTCAGTCCCACAATCCAAAAAGAATTAAATTATGCAAACAACCACAAGAATGAGCTTGGAAGCAGATCCACCCAAGAAGGACCTGGAGAAGACTTGACTGTGGCCTCTGAGAGATCCGAGCCAGAGACCTGCTAAGCCGCGCCCCCATTCCTGACCCACAGAAACTGAGATAATAAATGTGTGTTGTTTTAAGTCTCTAAGTTTTGGGGTAATTTGTTAGACAGCAATAGACAACTAATAGTCTCCAATATTTAATACCAGTTATTTACTGTGTTGGGTCGTGGGGACACAGAGATGAAGGTGTTCTTCTAGCCTTCAGGGGGTACCTAGTCTGGTGAGGTAAGGCAGACATGTATGATTGTGTTACTGTGTGTATTGGGTTATCAGGTGGGCTGTAAAGGGGACTGCCTATCTTACACAGCCTGGAGGTGTCAGGGCAGGCTTTTTGGGGAGGTGTCACTCACAAAGCAGAGTTTGGAAAGGTAAGAGCTTGCCAGGTGCTATAGTTTGAACGTCTGCTCCAAAACTCATGTCAAACTCTAATTGTCATTATGACAGTTATCAAGAGGTGGAACGGCAAAGAGGTGATTAGGTGACTGGATTACTGCAATTATCAGGAAGTAGGTTCCTGATAAAAGTGAGTTCAGCCCCCTCTTGTCCTTGCCCAATTTTGCTTTCTCTTACCCTTCCACCTTCTGCCATGGGATGACATAACACAAAGGGCCTCATCGGAGGCTGATGCCATTCTTTTGGACTTCCCAGCCTCCAGAACCATGAATCAAATGAATGATTGTTTAGAAATTAACCCGTCTCTGTTACAGCAACACAAATCAGTCTAAGATACCAGGTGAAGAAGGCAGAGAAGCAGTGAGGAGGGAAGGAGGAGAACACAGATTTTTCTCCCTCTCCTCAGTGGATTTGGGAAATTGTTTTAAGACTACATGCTTGGCAAGAGGGTACTCCACAGCTATGTTCTTGACGTAAGAGCGAGTGATTCATCCCACCACATCTCAAAAGTCTGTGAGTCAGCCACTTCTTCCTGGGCTCAGACCTTTGTGAGAATGGGGATTTGAGTTGACTACGTGTGTTGAAGTGAGGGCGTTGAAGATTGTGTAATGGTTTTGTTGCTTTTTAACCAGGGTCAGGACTGACCTTTGGAGTGTTGTCAGCATTGAAATTAAAGGACCTGGGTACAAATCAGAGTCAGTGTTAGGGACAGGCTGGGGCAGAAGGTCAGGGCTCCTTTTTTCCATTCTCTTCACACTGGCCCTGTCATAGCTCCTCTGGGAGCTGAGCCTGGCAGATTTTAAGCAACCCTTCACCCAAGGAAGATTCAGAAACTGAGCAGAAGGGATGAGGGCAAGGCCAGGCCCTGGGGGACAAGGTTAGTGTGACCCAAGAGCTGCAGCCAGCACTTCCCTGGCCCTGGATAGGGGTGCCCTCTGCAGCACCCCAAACATGGAGGAGGCAGGACAGCTAGCTTCCAGTCCTGCGTCTGCTGCCTAGTCTGGGGAAGGAGACCTGAGTGATTGAAGCACAGGTTTTTAAAGCCCGGCTGACCAGGGTGGCTGACCAACTCTGCCACTTAGTGGGCATGCTCTCCAGCCAGGTGCTTAATCTCCCTGATCCTCAGTTTTCTGATCTATAAAATGAGATGACAATCCCCACATCATAGGACTATCGTGAGGTTTAAATGAAATCTGTGAAGGGGTTGACTCAAAACAGTGGTTAAAACAAAAAGGAGCTGGGCATGATGGCTCATGCCTATAATCCCAGCTATTCAGGAGGCTGAGACAGGAGGATCACTTGAGACCAGGAGTTTGTGACCAGCCTGGACAACATAGAGAAACCTTATCTCTAAAATAAACAAAGAAATACATAATCAAAATAAAACAAAAAGGAGCATGGAACAGATGTATGGGATCCCTTCAGCACGCAGATTCTACCATTCTGAGGCTGGGCGTGGTGGCTCACACCTGAAATCCCAGCACTTTGGGAGGCTGAGGTGGGCAGATTGCTCGAGTGCAGGAGTTCGAAACCAGCCTGAGTAACATGATGAAACTCCATCTCTACAAAAAATAGAAAAATTAGCCAGGCCTGGTGGCACATACCTGTAGTCCCAGCTACTCAGGAGGCTGAGGTGGGAGGATCACTTGAGCCCGGGAGGTCAAGGCTGCAGTGAGCTGAAATCATGCCACTGCCTTCCAGCCTGAGCAACAGAGTGAGACGCTGTTTCAAAAAACAAAACCACCATTCTGAGGAATCTGCTGGCCTAGCCCCAGGCTTCCCGTCTTGGGGGAAAGAGCTGCTGATGGCAGTCTCACCTTTAGAAGCATCCACACTCATGATTTCGTCTTATATTTGAAACAACCCATTTTACAGGCTGAGTTCGGTGGCTCATGCCTGTAATCCAGCACTTTGGGAGGCCGAGGTGGGTGGATCACGAGGCCAGGAGTTCAAGACCAGCCAGGCCAACATGGTGAAACCCTATCTCTACTAAAAATACAAAAATTAGCCAGGCGTGGTGGCACGTGACTGTAATCCCAGCTACTCAGGAGAATCACTTCAACCCAGGAGGCAGAGTTTGCAGTGAGCCAAGATCACACCACTGCACTCCAACCTGGGTGACAGAGCAAGACTCCATCTCAAAAAAAAAAAAAAAAAAAATTAAAAAAGAAACAACCCATTTTACAGATGAGACTGACCAAGAGGGGAAAGGATTTGCCCACAGCAGTGAATACCACTGATATGGTTTGGATTTGTGTCCCCACCAAACTTCATGTTGAATTGTAGTCTCCAGTGTTGGAGGTGGTTGACTCGTGGGGGTGGATTCTCATGAATGGTTTAGCCCCATCCCCTTGGCGCTGTTTTCATGATAGTGAGTGAGTTCTTGTGAGATCTGGTTGTTTAAAAGTGTGTAGGCTGGGCACGGTGGCTCATGCCTTTATTCCAAACACTTTAGGAGACCGAGGTGGGCAGATCACTTGAGGCCAGGAGTTCAAGGCCAGCCTGGGAAATATAGCAAGACCTTGTCTCTACCAGAAATATAAAAAATTAACTGGGTGCGGTGGTGGGCACCTGTAGTCCCAGCTACTCAGGAGGCATAAGAATCACTTAAACCCGGGAGGTGGAGGTTGCAAGGAACCGAGATTGCGCCACTGCACTCCAGCCTGGGCGACAGAGTGAGACTCTATCTGGAAAAAAAAAAAAAAAAGGATACAGCCCCTCCTGCCACTCTCTCTTTCTCCTGCTCCTACCATGTGAGATGCTTCAACCCCGCTTTGCCTTCCACTGTGGTTGGAAGCTTCCTGAGGCCTCCCCAGCAGCAGAAGCTGCTATGCTTCCTGTACAGCCTGCAGAACCATGAACTAATTAAACTTCTTGTCTTTATAAATTACCCAGTCTCAGGTATTTCTTATTTTTATTATTATTATTTTTTGAGACAGAGTCTCGCTCTGTGCCCAGGCTGGGGTGCAGTGGCACAATCTTAGCTCACTACAACCTCCGCCTCCCGGGTTCAAGCAATTCTCCTGCCTCAGCCTCCCAAGTAGCTGGGATTACAGTTGCCCACCACTATGCCTGGATAATTTTTTGTTCTGTTTTGTTTTGTTTTTTGAGATGGAGTCTTGCTCTGTTGCCCAGGCTGGAGTGCAGTGGCATGATCTCGGTTCACTGCAACCTCTGCTTCCTGGGTTCAAGCAATTCTCCTGCCTCAGCCTCCCGAGTAGCTGGGATTACAGGCACACGCCACCATGCCTGGCTAATCTTTATATTTTTTCAGTAGAGACGGGGTTTCACCATGTTGGCCAGGCTGGTCTCAAACTCCTGACCTTGTGATCTGCCTCAGCCTTCCAAAGTGCTGGGACTACAGGTGTGAGCCACTGCACCTGGCCTAATTTTTGCATTTTTAGTAGAGATGGGGTTTCACCATATTCGCCAGGCTGGTCTTGAACTTCTGACCTCAAGTGATCCACCCGCCTCGGCTACCCAAAGTGCTAGGATTACAGGCATGAGCCACTGCTCCCGGCCTCACGTCTTTCTTTAATAACAGCAGGAGAATGGACTAATACAACCACCAACTCTCTTTGTTCGAGGGCTTGCTGTGTGCTAAGCCCTGTGGATCACATTTAATACGCACAACAATTACCCAAGTTATTTGTCCTTCTTACGGATGAAGGAGAAAAATGTGCCCAAGGTCACAAGGCTGCAAGGAATGAAGCTACAGTTTACGCAGAGGCAGTGGGTCCTCAGAGCTTGAGTGCTCAAGGGTTGTGCTGTGCTGCTGGGACATTAGGCGCAGCGCTGGGCCTGGAAAAAAATCCAGGCCTCCTGACTCCTAGCCTGGAGCAGTCGTGTTTCCTTTTGTTTCTTTAAAAAAAAAAAAATTCTCCAGTATTGTAGAACACATCTAACATAAAATTTACCATTTCAGCCATTGTTGTGCAACTGATCTCTGGAACTCTTCACCTTATGAACATCTGCAGCCATGAAACTCTTCATTCCTCCCTCCTCCAGTGCCTGGCAATGGCCATCCTCCTTGCTGTCTTTGTGAATGTGGTTGTTCTAGTTTCCTTTTTGAAAAACATACTGATTCTTTTTTGAAAAACGTATTTCTTTTTGAGATGCAGTCTTGCTGTGTCACCCAGGCTGGGTGCAGTGGCGCGATCTCCGCTCACTGCAACCTCCGCCTTCCGGGTTCAAGTGATTCCCATGCCTCAGCCTCCCGAGTAGCTGGGATTACAGGTGCCCGCCACCATGCCCGGCTAATTTTTTGTATTTTTAGTAGAGACGGGATTTTACCATGTTGGCGACACTGGTCTGGAACTCCTGATCTCAGGCAATCTGCCTGCCTTGGCCTCTCAAAGTGCTAGAATTACAGGCATGAGCCACCGGGCCCAGCCCAATTCTTAAAAGGCTGTCTCTGTTTTTCTGTTAAGCCATGGGTGCTCAGTGTCAATGGATGCCAGGGCCATAGAAATTCAGAGGAGAACAAACTCTTCAGGGATGAGGTAGTCAGGGAAGGCTGCCTAGAGGAGAAGGAGGAGGAGGAGAGGGAAGGGGAAGGGAGGAGGAGGGGGAGGGGGAGGGCGAGGAGGAGGGGAGGAGGGGAAGGAGGGAGTGGCAATTTCCTCCCCTTGTCCTTTACTCCTTGACCCAGAAGGTGGGGAAGCAGAGTGGTGAGGTGACTCAGGGATGTTTTGACCCTGTGGCCTGCCCTTTGATTTATGAAAGCTACCTTGGCAGTACCAACCTTTGCCCCCAGGTGATCTCTTGTAAGACAGGTGGAGGCACTGGGCCACCTCAGAGGGCCGTGTCTTGCTGAGGGGCCGGAGCAGTCCTGTGCCTGCCGCCTCCAGAGCCATGGGAACAGGGCTGCGAAGCCAGTCCTTGCGAGGGCCCCGACCCTCCTATGGAAAGCTGCAGGAACCCTGGGGGAGGGCCCAGGAGGGCCAACTCCACAGGGCGCTAAGCCTCAGACAGGGGCGAGAGAAGTCCAGGTCCCAGGGCCTCGACAGAGGCACAGAAGGGCCAGATGCCACTGCCCAGGAGCGGGTGCCAGGGAGCCTGGGGGACACACAGCAGCTGATCCAAGCCCAGCGAGGAAGCAGCCGGCGGTGGCTGAGGCGGTACCAACAGGTATGGCTGTGGGCTGAAGGATGGAGGGTACCACAGCGGGTGGGTGGGGACTCCAGGGCATCAAAAGTTCAGAGGCAGAGCCATCCCAGGCTGTGTACCAAGATGACAGCCAAGCTGCCTGGAGATGAGGGTGCAGAGAGAGAGACCCCAGAGCCATATTTCAGAGGGCCCTGTGGGCATTTGGGATTTATCCCATAGGCACTGGGGAACCACTGAAGGTTTTAGAGGAGGAGGTCAATGTGGTGAGTGCTGTTTTTAGCTGATTAATCTGATAGTATGTTGGACAGGGGAATGGAGCAGGAAGCAAGGAGATCGGCCAGTGCAACTTCCCAGAAGTACACTGTGTGACCCTCTCACCCCAGGGAAAAAGGGGCCCCTTTGTGGGGAGCTGCGGGCTCCTGGCCCCTGCCTCCTTCCTCTAAGAGACAGGGTCTCCAATGAGCAGTGCTTCTCTCCCTCGGGTCTACCCCCACCTCGTGGCTGTGGGTGGAACAACATCTAGCCCACCACAGTCCATGGGACCTCCCCCACCTCTGTCTTCCAGCAGGTAAGAAGAAGGTGGGAGAGATTTGTCGCCATCTTCCCCAGCGTGACTCCGCATCAGCTGGCCTCCCCGTAGCCCACACTGGACACCATCAGCTAAAGGTGCTGGAAGCCATGGTGGCTCCTGCTGTGCCTGGACCAGCCCGCCATGTCTGCTGACCTACCTCTTCACGGCTCTCTGGACTATGGCTGGGTGGCCCAAGGAGGCTTCTGCCACCAGCTCACTGGAGTCGCCACGTGGCTGCCCCTCTTAGCTGAGGCCCTCCCACCCCAACACTAGCTCTCTTCGAATACTCAAGCAGGGTCAAAAAGAAGGAGGCTCAGCTGTCTGCCCTCTGAGCTTGGGTAGGAGCCTTGGACTATGATTCTGTGAAGGTTTAGAAGAAGCCTGCCCAGAATGCGGGCTGTGGACGCTTCTGCCCCACACGACCAGCTGTCAACTTCCATGACGGAGCCTGGTGAAGCCAGACCCGTGGCTGAGAGGCTCACAGATGTTGCCTGGTCACTGGGCCATGACCCAACTGCCCTTCTCATCACTTGCTGATGGTGGGCCAGGGCCAGGTCTCCCTCCCAGATGGTGAGCCCCCTGGGGCAAGGACCACAGCTGGGTGGCCCTCCGGGCTGAGCACCCCATCCTGAAAACCTTTGAACCTCACGGTGTCCTGATGAAGGAAGCAGAGGAAGACTTCCTCCCTGTGTGACACAGGGACACACTGAGGCCCAGAGTGGGGAAGGGATTTCTTGTTTTTGGCATCTCTGGCCCCACCCCACCCCATCCAGTGTCCAGCATCAGAGTTGAACACAGTAATAAAGATGCTGAGAAAAAGTCGACAATTTGCCTGGTGACTAACTCGCTGGCTCAGACCCCCACCCCTGCTGACCCCTGTGAGGCAGGCTAAGCCCAGAGCATCCCAGAATGATTGCTGGGGGGGCACCAGGGCAGGGCAGATCCCCCAGCAGGCTGGGCCTTTCCTGCCACTTCTCTGGACATTTCTCCCTAGAGGGATTGCGCCCACCCTGCGTTGACCTCAAGGCCAGCTTCAGAGGATCTGGCTTTCAGTGTCCTGCCTCTATGCCCACCCCACTGAGGTAGGGTTCCTTCTGAGGCTCAGAAAGGCAAGGGCCACACAGAAGGAGAGGGTCTGACCCCAAAAAACCTGAGCTCTTCGAGAGACACTGGCACTTTTTGCAGGGCCCCTGGGGCTCTCCAGGCTCAAGCAGGCCCAAGGTTAAAGGTGAGGGAGCAGCTAAGCATTCTGGTCCAGGATCTGTTCCGGGGGGCGTTGTCCAGCAAACAGAGGGGAGGCTTCTCTGTTTCCCCGGAGACCAGGCCCCATCGGGGCCATTCAGAAACAAGGGGGCACTGGGAAAATTTTGTTCCAGGAAGCCTAGGGTGCCTGGCTGGGAAGCTAGATGGTAGGAGCCCACCAGAAGCCTCGAGCCCTACTGGTCTTACACTTCAGATGCCCTTCTCAGCCTCTTCTGCAGTAGTCTCTGAGGTGCCTCTGGGAAACCCCAGGACTCCAAGGGACAGAATTGAAATTCACAGCTCTGACCCACCTCTCAACGTCTGGAGGAGGAAAACGGGGCCCAGAATGGGGCAGGACTTCTCATCCTCCAGGACGCTGCCCTCCAAGTTCGTCCCAGCCTCTTTATCCTCAGAGAATCTCTAGCCCAACTCCCAGCAGTTCTACTTGTCACACTCTGACTAGTTTGTCTAGTTACGTGCTTTTTTCTTTTCTTTCTTTCTTTCTTTTTTTTTTTTTGTCTAGTTATGTGCTTTTTTTTTTTTTGCGATGGAGTCTTGCTCTGTCACCCAGGTTGGAGTGCAGTGGTGTGATCTCGACCCACTGCAACCTCTGCCTCCTGAGTTCAAGAGATTCTCCTGCCTCGGTCTGGATTCTCCTGCCTCAGTCTGAGTAGCTGGGATTACAGGCCCCTGTCACCACTCCTGGCTACTTTTTGTATGTTTAGTAGAAACAGGGTTTCACTATGTTGGCCAAGCTGGTCTCAAACTCCTGACCTCAAGCGATTCACCCTCCTTGGCCTCACAAAGGACTGGGATTACAGACGTGACCCACAATGCCTGGCTTTTTTCTTCCATTACACTGAAAGTTCCACGGAAACCTGGTCTGTTCACTATCAGGACCCCAGTGCCTAGTTCTGGGCCTGGCACATAGTAGGTGTTTAATGAATTATCATTCAGTGAATGAGGGACTGGCCCAAGGTCACCCAGTGAGTTGATGGCTGAGCTGAGCCTGCAGCTCATGGATTTGGAGGGTTCCTGCTTAGACAGAGGAATTCTATCCTTGTCAGCAGCCCCATCAACAGGGACTACATCTCTGGGGTCCTTGGCGGAGGCCTCCCCCAAACATTCACACACTCTGGTAGGTTGCTTCCAAAGATGTCCATAACCATCTATCCCATCACATCTCTCCATGCATTGTCTTGTCACACCTCTCATCTAGAGTGGAGTCCATGGGGGGCCAAAGTAGGAGGATCTCTGGAGCCTAGGAGTTCAGGGATGCAGTGAGCTGTGACTGTGCCACTATACTAGAGTCTGGATTAGAGAGCAAGATCCCATTTCTTTAGGAAAAAAAAAAAAGTGGAGTATATTTTCCCTTTCCTTGACTCTAGATGGGCCATGTGACCTGCTTTGGCCAATAGAATGCATTGGAAGTAATGTTCTGGGACTTCCCCACCCAGGCCTTGCAGCTTCTGTTTCTGCTGTCCTCTGTTTCTACCTCTAGAAGCCAGATGCCATGTAAAGAACTCTGGGCCATCCTGATAGAACGGCCATGTGGAGGTCAGGGGCCACATGGAAGAGAACCAAGGTATGCCAGCCAACAGCCAGAACCAACTGCCTGCCATGTAAGTGAGCCCCCAGCCCAGCTTCTAGCTGACTGCAACCTGGCTCACCCCAGCTGACACAACATGGAACAGAAGAACCACCCAATTGAGCCCAGCCAACCCATGGAATTGAGATCTAAGAAACCTTTTTGCTGTACTCCTCTAAGTTTAGGGTGCGTTAGCTTTCTAGGACTGCCATAACAAATTATTACAAACTAAGTGGCTCAAAACAACAGAAATTTGTTATCTAATACTTCTGGAGTTCACAAGTCCAAAATCAAGTTGTTGGCAGTGCTGCACTACTTCTGAAGGCTCTAGGGAAGAATTCTTCCTGCCTCTTCCAAGCTTCCCTTGGTTATGGGCAATCCTCGGTATTCCTTGGCTTTCGGATGTATCATTCCAATCTATGCCTCCATCATCACATGGCATTCTCCTTGTGTGTCCGTGACCAAATTTCTCTCCTTTTTTTTTTTTTTTTTTTTTTTTTTTACAGAAAGCATCTTTCTCTGTCACCCAGACTGGAGTGCAGTAGCATAACCATAGCTTAAGTGTAACTTTGAACTCCTGGGCTCAAGGGATCCTCCCACCTCAGCCTCCTGAGTAGTTAGGACTATGAGCATGTGCCCCATGCCTGGCTGATTTTTTAATGTTAATTTTTATTTATATATATATTTTTAAGATGGACTCTCACTCTGTCACCCAGGCTGGAGTGCAGTGGTGCCATCTCAGCTCACAGCAACCTCTGCCTCCTGGGTTCAAGGGATTCTCCTGCCTCAGCCTCCCGAGTAGCTAGGATTACAGGCACCCGCCACCATGCTCAGCTATTTTTTTTTTTTTTTGTATTTTTAGTAGAGATGAGGTTTTACTATGTTGGCCAGGCTGGTCTCAAACTCCTGACCTCAGGTGATCTACCTGCTTTGGCCTCCCAAAGTGCTGGGATTATAAGTGTGAGCTACCACACTCAGTGCTTTTTTTGTTTTGAGACAAGGTCTCACTTTGTCAGGCAGGCTAGAGTGCGGTGGCACGGTCTTGGCTCACTGCAGCTTCAGCCTCCCAGGTTTAAGCAATTCTCTTGCCTCAGCCCCCCCAAGTAGCTGGGACTACCACCTGGCTAATTTTTGTATTTTTTGTAGAGATGGGGTTTTGCCATGTTGCCCAGGCTGGTCTTGAACTTCTGGTCTCAAGTAATCCTCCCATGTTGGCCTCCCAAAGTGCTGGGTTTACAGGCATGAACCACTGCACCTGGTCAAACTTTCTCTCTTCTTCTTCTTCTTCTTCTTTTTTTTTTTGGAGACAGAGTCTCTCTCTGTTGCCAGGCTGGAGTGCAGTGGTGTGATCTTGGCTCACTTCAACCTCCGCCTTCCGAGTTCAAGTGATTCTCTTGCCTCCAGAGTAGCTGGAATACAGGTGCCCAACACCACGCCCAGCTAATTTTTGTATTTTTAGTAGAGACGGGGTTTCACTGAGTTGGCCAGGATGGTCTCAAACTCTTGACCTTGTGATCCGCCCACCTCAGCCTCCCAAAGTGCTGGGACCATAGGCATGAGCCACTGCGCCAATTTCTCTCCTTTTGTAAGGACAACTGTCGTATTGGGTTTAGGGCCTACTCTACTCCAGTATGACCTTAACTTGATTATATCTGCAAAGACCCTGTTTCCAAATAAGAACACATTCACAGGTTCCAGGCATGCACGAATTTTGCGGAGACAAAATTCCACCCAGTAGAGACTGTAGTTTGATATGTGCAATAGGCAACACACACCTCCTTCCCTTGACCCTGGTGGCAGGGTAGCTCTCAGCTGGGGCACAGCGGCCTGAGGACAATGCCAAGAGAGGAACAAGGCGTTTGATTATAACCTTCCTAGAAGGAATAAAGTTACACGGTGCTGCAGACTGGTTGCCACAGCTGAGTATAACCTTTACAACAAGCTCTGAGGTCCATTAGAAAACTTGTTTCAGCCGCCGGGCGCAGTGGCTCACGCCAGTAATCCCAACACTTTGGGAGGCTGAGGTGGGCGGATCACCTGAGGTCGGGAGTTCGAGACCAACCTGACCAACATGGAGAAACCCTGTCTCTACTAAAAATACAAAAAATTAGCCAGACATGGTGGCGCATGCCTGTAATCCCAGCTACTTGGGAGGCTGAGGCAGGAAAATGGCTCGAACCTGGGAGGCGGGGGTTGTGGTGAGCTGAGATCGTGCCACTGCACTCCAGTCTGGGCAACAAGAGTGAAACTCCATCTCAAAAAAAAAAGAAAAGAAAAAAAGAAAACCTGCCTCAGCCAGGTGCAGTGGCTCACACCTGTAATCCCAGCACTTTGGGAGGCCAAAGCAGGCAGATCACTTGAGGTCAGGAGTTCGAGGCCAGCCTGGCCAACATGGTGAAATCCAGTGTCTACTAAAAAAATAAAAAAATTAGGCAGGCTTGGTGGTAGGCACCTGTAATCTCAGCTACTCAGGAGGCTGAGGCAGGAGAATCGCTTGAACCCAGAAGATGGAGGTTTCAGTGAGCCGAGATTTCCCCACTGCACTCCAGCCTGGGCAACAGAGCAAGACTCTGTCTCACAAAAAAAATTTAAAAAATGAAAGAAACGAAAACTTGTCTCTTTGCTAGTAACTTGGAAAAGGGGGAAAAAAGGCAAAAAAGAAAGAAAACTTGTCCCAGGCTGGAGGAGGCCAGAACAGTGGCCAAGGAGTTTCTAAATTGGGTGACTGCTCTTCTCTCAATAATAGTCCCTGAAGAATTTTTAAACAGAGGAAGACAGGAAGAAGGAAAATGGTGTTTCTGGATCACTCATGGGGTCCACGCCTTCTGCTGGGCACTCGGCCAGGGCCATCTGGGGAGACAATAGGATTCAGTGGTTAAGCATGCTGGTGCTGGGGCCAGACTACCTGGGTTTGAAACTGACTCTACCACTTGGTGGTTTATAACCCTGAGCAAGTCACTTATCTTCTCTGCCTCAGTTTCCTCATTTGTAAAATGCAGTTAATAATGGCACTCAGCTCCTAGGGTCACTGAGGGGCTCTCATGAATGTAAAGTCCTTAGCACTGCCTAGAACAGAGGAAGTATCCTTCTGATCTAATCATCCTTATGGCAGCCACACACAGGGCTGGCATCATTGTCCTTATTCTACAGGTGAAGAAATGGAGATTCATTCTTTTTTTTTTTTTTTTTTTTTGAGAAGGAGTCTTGTTCTGTCACCCAGGCTGGAGTGCAGCAGCACAATCTCGGCTCACTGCAAGCTCCGCCTCCTGGGTTAAAGCAATTCTCCTGCCTCAGTCTCTCAAGTAGCTGGGATTACAGGTGTCTGCCACTGCACCTGGCTAATTTTTGTATTTTTAGTAGAGACGGGGTTTCACCATGTTGGCCAGGCTGGTCTTGAACTCCCAACCTCAAATGATCTACCTGCCTCGGCCTCCCAAATTGGGGATTACAGGTGTGAGCCACCACGCCTAGCTAGAAATGGAGATTCAAAAAGTGATGTGGGGGGCACACTGGCTGCTTGCTCATACTGTTCCCTCTGCCTAGAACACTCTACTCTCCATTTTTCTAGTTTATTCTCTCTTCATCTTTGGCTGAAGTGTCTCATCCTCAGGGATGTCTCCCTCTCCTGCTCCCCCAGACTGAGCTGGTCTCCCTGTCCTTCACCTTCCCAGAATCCTGGCTTAGTGTCTGGCCCCAGGCACTTAGACATCGGGTGTGGAGGGGGTCCAATGGTGGCCCCAAGGAGATCTGTGCATGTTCTAACCCCTGAACCTGTGAGTGTGACCTTATTTGGAAAACAGGTCTTTGCGGGTGTGATTAAGTTAAGATCTTGAGAGGAAGAGATCACTGTGGATTACCCAGGTAGGCCCTAAATCCAGTGACAGGTGTCCTTGTCAGAGAGGCACACAGAGGAAAGACACAGAGGAGAGGCGACGCAAAGATGGAGACAGAGATTGGAGTGACGTAGCCACAAACCTTGGAAGCCAAGGATTGCCAACACCACAGAAGCTGCAAAAAGGGAGTGTGGCCCCATTGGCACCTTGACCTTGACCTCAGGCTGCTGTTCCCCAGAATGACGAGAGAACCCATTTCTGTCGCTTTCAGCCACTGGGTTTGGTGTCATTTGTTACAGCAACCGCAGGAAACTCACAAGGTGTGCTCGTAGAATTCACCTGGAACAGAGTCACCTGCCGCCCATTTGGACAGTGACTTGGGTGCAAAATAGGCCTTCATCATGTTAAGCCACTGATTCAGGGGCTGCTCTTTACAGCCACGAGCCTACCCTGACTCATTCCATGTTAGTAACACGTGGCTCCCTCAGGAGACTGGAAACTCCTTGAGGGCAGGGCCATGTCTCCCACTCACCATGAGCAGCTCACCCTGCACAGTGGCCGCCACATTGTAGGAAGAAACATTTGTTGAATGCATTGAGGCTGAGACCTGGAAGATGAGCAGGAGTTGGCCAGATAAAGGGAGGGGATCAATCTTTCAGGTGGAGGGAAAGGTGGAACGGCGTGGGAAAGGTCCAGAGGCTGGAGAGAACAGAGCTCACCTGGGAAGTGCCAACCCATTCAATGGTCTAGGACGCAGCAGATGCCCCTGGCCCAGGCTCTGCACACGTTTGCTACAAATGATTCCCCATCTCCTCTCCCTGCTCCCTGCCCCACTCAAGACTTCTTCAGGTCTTGCCCATCCTGGTTTCGTCTGCACATAAGAACTTCTCCGTCATGGGGCAGGTGGGTGGCTGGGAAGGACACTGGCTGGGCCTCAGGCCAGGCTCCGTGACTGCCGCCCACACACTCATGCCCTTGGGCCTCCATTTCCTCCTCTGTCAAAGGGAGATGATAACTTTCCTTGCCAGCTCTTAGGGTGGGGTGAGGTGACGGGAGGAGGCGTGGACCGCACTGAGCTGGGCCAGAGCCATAGCAGGGCTGGGTTCAAACCTGGTGAGAGGAATAGGGATAAGACAGCTTCCTGGCGGTGAACCCTCTGCCAGCCATGAGCCAACCCGCAGAGAACCTGCCCCCAACCACAAACAGACCTTGCTGACATTGTGGACACATGGAAGGGGCTCTGGTGCCAGTGGAGGCCTCCCCAGTGTTGGTGGGCAACATGGCCCATGCAGACAGATGGCTCCACCAGGGCAAAAGCCTTGGGCTCTCTGTTTATCCACCCTTAGGCCGGTGGATGCCCAATGGTCACATGAAGACATCCCGGTCGAGTCCATTTCTATGTTCTATTTCAGCTGCCCCCAGTCGGCAGAGCAACCCAGTCCTCTCCCATGCCATGGGGTCTCAGGTACCCCTCATGGGGTCCTACAGACAGGATCTGGAGGAGCCTGTGACCCCCTCAGTCCCACCCCACCAAGCTCCACTCTCTCCTGCTCAACATCCCAACATCCCTCACCCAGCCTCTCCTCATGCTTCCAGGGCTGGGGAGCTCACTACTTATCAGGCTTTGATCTGCCCATATGACCCCTTCCCTCAAGGAGCTCACTGTGGCTGCAGAGGCAGACAGACCGACAGACAGATGACTGGCTGCTCTGCTACGAGGCAGAATGGAGTAAGTGCTCACTGGGGCGGCAAGGTGAAGATCATACAGAGGTCCCGATTCCTGAACCACTGTGACATTCTGGGCCTGGCCAGACATCTTCCCCAGCTTCCTGCGAGCTTCCTGTGAGGGCAAAGCCTTTGAGAAGTAGAAAAAAACCATCTTGCAGGGGCAGTGGGCCTGCTCGGCTGCACTAATAGGGGAGGCGGCGAGGCAAGCAGGGAACGCTGTGCCCCCGCCACTGCTCAGAGTGGAGACTGCAAACTCAGGCTGGAAGGGCCCTAGGAGTCCAACAGATGCAGCCCATTTATTTTACAGATGAGGAAACGGAGGCTCCCATAGCAAACCAGAGGCAAAGCTGGAGGTCCTCCTCCAGAGCTCCTACTCCCAGCCCAGAGTTCTCTGCCTGCACTGGGTATCCAAAGCCCCCTTCCCTGGGAGGCACCAAACTCAGGGTGTCCAGCCCGTCAGGAGAGACAGGAGGGGGCTCAGGCTTGGGTGGAAGCCCGAGTCCAAGCCTCCAGCCTGCAACTAGCTTGCTGAGTGACCCTGGGGACATCGCTGCCCTCCTCTGGTCTTCATTTTCTCCTCCGTAAAATGGGATCATGATCTTTGTTTCTCCTTTGGGCTGAAGGTCAGATGAGATGCCGAGTGTGTAAACACTTCGCAAACTGCAGCATGCTGTGTCCGGAGAGGCAACACCACCATCACCCGCTCCTCACCATCCTCTTCATCATGCTAGAGAGTAAAACTCCGTGGCCAAAGTGCCCGGGTTTGAATCCTGGCTCTACCACTTGCCAGCTGGGTGACATCAGGCAAGTCACTTAACCTCTCTGTGCCTCGAATTGGTTGTCCCTCCTTACAAGGTTGTTAATACATGTAAAACACTTGGAGCGGTTGGTCCTTGGTTCTTAGGAGCCAGTTCCAGGATGTTCTCCCCGTGCAACCCAGGGCAGGTCTCATCTCCCAGCCTCAGCAGCCTCCTCTGAAAAATGGGGATGTTAATAATAGCACCTGACTCAAGGCGACCTGGAGGATGGAGCAGGGCCAAGGCACACACTGTGCTGAGCCCAGGGCCAGCCCATAGAAGCGCCGGCTCAATGAGTGCCTCGGAAGCCTGGCATTTGGAGCCCAGCGTGTCCTCAGCTCACCTTGGCTGGGCTTGGCCTTGGCAGGGCCATGGGCGGCAGGGAAGGGCCATCAGGATCTGGGAAAGTGGGTCCAGCCCCAGACCAGATGGCCGCCCTGGGGCCTCCCAGGAGGTGGGCTCTCCTTCAGTGACCTGCATGGTTGTGGGTTTGGGAGGAAGGCGCTTTCTCCCCACTCCATACTCCCACTGTGGCTGCCAAAGAGCCCCCCCTGCCCCACTCCAGCCAGGCCATGTCTCCCTTCTCTGAGCTTCAGGTACAAGCAATCAGTTCATCAATACTTGGCAAGGCTCACTCAGAGCCCTGCTAGGGCGAGGACAGCAGCAAAGATGAGTCGCGCCTGCTCACTGAAGTTCAGCCTGGTAGAGGAACCACACCTCAGCCGCAAAGGTGCCCTGAGGAAGGCAAGGTTAGGTCTTGGAGGGTGGGCACCAGAGACGGCCTCCTGAGGAGGGGCCGGCAGAGCTGAGTGTGGGCCACCCTAGTGGAAGAGTTGGAAGGGCACAAGAGGCAGAGCGAACAGCAGGTGCAAAGGCACGCGATGTGGAACAGCTGGAATATTGGGAGAACAAGGCAAACTCAGTTTCCTGGGGAAAAGGTAGAATCAGGTGATGTGAGGACAGAGAGGTTGGCAAGGGATAGAGCTCAAAGGACCAGGAAGAGCCAGGTGCGGTGGCTCACGCCTGTAATCCCAGCACTTTGGGAGGCCAAGGTGGGTGGATCACCTGAGGTCAGGAATTCAAGACCAGCCTGGCCAACATGGTGAAACTTCCATCTCTACTAAAAATACAAAAATCAGCTGGGCGGGGTGGTGCACACCTGTAATCCCAGCTACTCAGGAGGCTGAGGCAGAAGAATCACTTGAATCTGGGAGGCGGAAGTTGCAGTGAGCTGAGATTACGCCACAGCACTCCAACATGGGGGACAGAGCAAGACTCCTTCTCAAAAAAAAAAAAAAAAAAAAAAAAAAATTTAGCTGGGCATGGTGGTGCACGGCTGTGGTCCCAGCTACTTAGGAGGCTGAGGTGGGAGGATCGCTTGAGCCAAGGAGGCGGAGGTTGTGGTGAGCTGACATTGTGGCACTGCACTCCAGCCTGAGAGACAGAGCCAGACCTTGTCCGAGAAAAGGAAAAAAAAAAAGGACCAGGAAGACAAGAACAAGAGTTTGAACTTGGCCTGAGGAGCACCGGGGAGCCATCACAGTGTTCAGCATAGGAGGGAGGGCAGTAGCTTAGAAAGATTCCTTGTGGTCATGTGAGCATGGAGGATGGGTGGGGCCCACGGGGAGGAGTGCAGACAGAGGCTCAGAGGGAGGGGCGGGCTTAACTGGGTCACACACAGCTGAGTGCCCTCTACCCAACACCACATCTGGCCTCCTTGGCATAGCTTCACCTTCTGTCTTGTTTCCCTCTGCCTGGGTTCCACTTGCCCCAGTAGCTGCTCCCAGAGGCCAGGAGCACTTGGTCCTCCCTTCCCGCAAAGGCCTCAGCCCTGACAGCAGGAGGCGGATGTGTCAGTGACGGCTGGTGGCACGCCTGCGCCCCTGCTTCTGCCTGTGCCTGTGTGGGACGCTTCCTGGGCCTTCCCCCGCTCTGTCCGCACACCCAAGCTGAAGCCACCAGTCCCACCTCTCCACCCTCACCCTCATGGTTGTCACCTCCTGAACACAGACAACAGACAATGTCTAGTCAGTGTGATGACATTAAATGTTCACAGACAAGAGACAGTTGGAAGGATGGAAACATCCATGGTTGGTGACACTTTCTGGACTAGTTGCTCTGCTACAAAGCAGAACAGAGTTAAGTGCTAACTGGGGCAGTGAGATGAGGGAGATTAAACGGAGGCCCCAATTCCTAAACCAGTTGACGCTCAGCCTGACCAGACACCTTCCACAGCTTCCTGCGAGCTTCCTGTGAGGACAAACCCTGAGAGGCGGAAATAAAAATCCTGCCGGGAAAATGGGGCCGCTCGGTTGCACTGATGGAGGAAGCAGTGAAGCAAGCAGCGAACGCTTCTCCTGGCGCTCCACATCCACACCCACCACTAACCTTGTCAGTCTCATCTTCAAAATAAAATATATCCACACTCTGAGCTCCTCCCCTCACCCTCAGCACCACAGCCTGGGCTGAGCCACTGTCATCTCTCACTGGGATCATTTCTGCAGCCTCCTAGCGGGTGGCCCATGTTCAGCTTCACCCTCTGCCATTTACTTACCACACAAGGTCCAGGGACACGCCTCTAAAACAAAAGGCAGGTCCAGGCCCTTCTCTGATCTAAATTCAGAAATGGCTTCCCTGTTCATGCAGAATAAATTCCATGGCCCCTGACACTCTACCCTCTGGGTGCCTCCAAATTCATTGGGAGGCCTCTCCCTTGGCGCCACTCACCCTGGCCCTTTGTTGTTCCTGGAACCCAACACACATCCCACCTCAGGGCCTTGGCACTTGCCGTTCTGTCTACCTGAAATACTTTCCCGAAATGCCTGCCTCATTTCCTTGCCTCTCTGCTCATTAACTGCCTCATCACAGAGGCCTTTCTTGACCTCTACCAAAAACAGGTCTTGGCTGGGTGAGGTGGCTAATCTCTGTAATCCCAGCACTCTGGGAGTCCGAGGCAGATGGAACACTTGAGGCCAGGAGTTCGAGACCAGCCTGGCCAACATGGCAAAATCCCGTCTCTACTAAAAATACAAAACTTAGCCTGGCATGGTGGCACACTCCTGTAATCCTAGCTACTTGGGAGGCTGAGGCAGGAGAATTGCTTGAAACCGGGAGGCGGGATTGCAGTCAGCCAAGATTGTGCCACTGCACTCTAGCCTGGGCCACAGAGTGAGACTCAGTCTCAAACTACGACGACAACAACAACAACAACAACAAACCCGGCTCTCCCCAACCCATCCTTTCTCTCTGCTCCTTACCCGTTTATGCTGGCTGACATTTACTTATTGTCTCCCCCACCAGAATGTCAGCTCCATGGGGCAGGAATTTGATATGTTTTGTGTCCTGCTGTATTCCCAATACCTGGCACTTAATAGGCGCTCATTTAATAGTTGTTAACTGAGGCCGGGCATGGTGGCTCATACCTGTAATCCCAGCACGTTGGGAGGCTGAGATGGGCAGATCACATGAGGTCGGGAGTTTGAGAGCAGCCTGATCAACATGCAGAAACCCCATCTCTACTAAAAAAATAAAAAGTAGCCAGCCGTGGTGGTGCATGCCTGTAATCTCAGCTACTCGGGAGGCTGAGGCAGCAGAGTCACTTGAACCTGGGAAGTGGAGGTTGCGGTGAGCCGAGACCATGCTATCGCACTCCAGCCTGGGCAACAGAGTAAGACTCCACCTCAAAAAAAAAAAAAAAAAAAAGTTGTTAACTGAATTGAGTGAATGAATGACTTACTGAATGAGGCTTCAGCATCCAAAGGAGTTTAGGAAACTTCATGGAAGGGGGCTTACTTGGGTCAGGTAGCAGAACTTGCGAATTTGGGGTTCCCTCTCTAATCTTTTGAATTTTCAGGCACACGTCTGCCCTCTCTTTTCAAAACAAAACATTTTTTATTTTTATTTTTGTTTTTTTTTTGTTTTTTGACAGAGTCTTGCTCTGTTGCCTGGGCTGGAGTGCAGTGGCGTGATCTCAGCTCACTGCAACCTCTGCCTCCTGGGTTCAAGTGAGTATCCTCAGCCTCCCAAGTAGCTGGGATTACAGGGGTGCACCACCATGCCCAGCTAATTTTTGTATTTTTAGTATAGACAGCATTTCATCATGTTGGCCAGGCTAGCCTCAAACTCCTGACCTCAGATAATCTGTCCGCCTCAGCCTCCCAAAGTGCTGGGATTACAGGCATGAACCATAGCGCCCAGCCCCCAATTTTTTTTTTAATAAAAAGTAGAGATGAGGTCTTGCTATATCACCCAGGCTGGTCTTCAACTCTTGGGCTCAAGTGATCCTCCTGCCTCTGCCTCCAGGAATGCTGGGATTATGGGCATGAGCCACCATGCTCAGCTCTCAAGCCTCATTCGTTCATTCAGCAAATGTGTACCAACTTCTGCTCTGGGTAGGACTCTGGGAACCCTGAACAATCAAGCTCCAGCCCCATAGCTATGAAGACAAAACAAACACAAGAATGGAAATGAACACTTAGAACACTAAGCGGCTCAGCTGTAAATGATATTTACATAGTAAAAAGAATGTAATCAACAAATATTTACTTAACCAAAACTCACAATGGAGCTCTGTTGGGAGGACCAGAAGAAAGGATAGGTGTGTTTGTATGTGGGGAGTGGGAGGGAGATAGAAGAGTTAAGCTCTCATCTTCCATAGTAGGAAGTCAATAGATAGTGTCCAAATTTGAAAAACCAAGAAATTGCAATGCAAGCATATTATCTAGAAATACAGGGGTAAATCTCAGAGGAAATACCTCCCAGAGCAGCTGCCCTGGGGGTGGCATGGGATAGGGCCAAGTGCTGCTGGTTTTCTTAAGTCTTCAACTATTTGATTTTTTTTGAAATCAGTTTTCCCAGGTTGAATTCAACTATTTGATTTTGTAAACTAAGCACATAGGTTGCTTTGATAAAAATTAAAATCAGGCCTGGCACAGAGGCTCACGCCTGTAATCCCAGCACTTTGGGAGGCTGAGGCGGGTGGATCACCTGAGGTCGGGAGTTCAAGACCAGTCTGGTCAACATGGCGAAACCTCGTCTCTACTAAAAACACAAAAATTAGCCAGGAGTGGTGGCACATACCTGTAGTTCCAGCTACCTGGGAGGCTGAGGCAGGAGAATTGCTTGAACCCAGGAGATGGATGTTGCAGTAAGCCAACACCACGCCATTGTACTCCAACCTAGGCAACAAGAGTGAAACTCTGTTTCAAAAATAAAATAAAATAAAATAAAAGATGTAACGTAGATTTATAAATTACTTATGAGGCTATGAATTCGAGGCTGTAAGAATTAGATGTTTTGGAAACAAGTCTTTTAAAGGTTATTTCAAAAGGCAACACAGGGCTGGGCATGGCGGCTCCTACCTGTAATCCCAGCACTTTGGGAGGCTGAAGCAGGAGGATCACTTGAGCTCAGGAGTTGTTTTTCTTTTTTTTTTGAAATGGAGTCTCGCTCTATTGCCCAGGCTGGAGTGCAGTGGCATAGTCTCAGCTCACTGCAACCTCTGCCTCCCAGGTTCAAGCAATTCTCCTCCCTCAGTCTCCCAAGTAGCTGGGATTACAGGTACCTGCCACCATGCTCGGCTAATTTTTTGTATTTTTAGTAGAGTCGGGGTTTCACCATGTTGGCCAAGCTGGTCTCGAACTCCTGACCTCGTGATCTGCCCACCTTGGCCTCCCCAAGTGCTGGGATTACAGGCATGCTCAGGAGTTTAACACCAACCTGGGCAACATAACAAGACCTCATCTCTACTGCTAAAAAAATAATTAGGCCAGGCACGGTGGCTTAAGCCTGTAATCCCAGCACTTCGGGAGGCCAAGATGGGTGGATCACAAGGTCAGGAAATCGAGACCATCCTGGCTAACACGGTGAAACCCCGTCTCTACTAAAAAAATACAAAAAACTAGCCGGGCATGGTGGCGGGCGCCTGTAGTCCATTTCTACTAAAAATACAAAAATTAGCCAGTGTGGTGGCAAGCACTTGTAGTCCTAGCTACTGAGGGGCTGAGGCAGAAGAATCGCTTGAACCCAGGAGGCAGAGGTTGCAGTAAGCCGAGATCACGCCACTGCACTTCAGCCTGGGCGACAGAGCGAGACTCTGTCTCAAAAAAAAAATAATAATAATAATAATTATTACACTGATAAAAGACTCCTCATCTTTCAGATTATTTTCTTTGTGATGAATGGAATAATCTAATGTCTGGGATTTGCTTCAAAGGTGAGGGAAATGGACAAGAATGTACGTGAAGCGAGATCAGCTTGGGTACTCGGTGGGGCTGGGAGTATCTAATTTGTGTATGTTCAAAATAGAGAGGTTTTTTGTTTGTTTGTTTTTGTTTTTTGAGACAGAGTCTCGCTCTGTCACCCAGGCTGGAGTGCAGTGGAGCGATCTCTGCCCACTGCAACCTCCGTTTCCCAACTTCCAGCAATTCTCCCGCCTCAGCCTCTTGAGTAGCTGGGATTAGAGGAACAACAACCTTGTTCGACAACCCACAAAGGGGCTCCGTCTGATGGTGAAGATGCTTCCAAGATGTCTGTGAAGACTTTGCTCACAAGTGTTTTATAAAATGTATTCAAGACCTAGCTACTCATGGACGGGGGCTGAGGCTGGAGAATTGCTTGAGCCCAGGAGCTCAAAGCTGCAGTGAGCTAAGAAGGTTGCACTCCCAGCATGGGCAATATGGTGAAATCCCATTAAAAAATCCAAAAAAATGTAGCCTGGCATTGTGGTGCATGCCTACAGTCCCAGTTACTTGGGAGGGTGAGGTGGGAGGATCACTTGAGCCTGGGAGGCCAAGGTTACAGAGAGCTGAGATCGCGCCTCTGCACTCCAGCCTGGGCGACACAGCAAGACCCTGTCTTAAACAACAACAATACCAACAACAAAACAAGGTCCCACTGCATTCCTGCCTGGGTGACAGAAGAAGACCCTGTCCCTAAAAATAAATAAATATAAAATGCATCCAAACCAGGACTGTGGCTGTTAGTTCCTACTACTGCCGTTGTTGATGATGACTATGTCCCATGGTGCAGGTATCACCTCCACCATACAGAAGAGGCCACATACTGTTCCAATGAGAACTCAGGACCCAGAGCCATCACCAGGAGAAGCAGAAGCTAAATGAAATGTTTGGAATTCCAGCCAGTCTCAGCTGTGGCAAGAGGGAGCACTTATCTCTGTATATTTGGACATCTGTGGGCGGTGTTTATTTGCTGGGAAGTCTGGGTCTCTTCCCCTGAGGCTGCTGGAAGCCATGGCAGCCAAGGGACACAAGCTGGAGGAGGGTCAGGAATGGGCAGCCTGAAGCAGAGACTGAGGTCAGGCAGGGCATGGTGTGTGAGAAATCACTGCAGACTCAGTGGTGTCAGAGGTGGCCTGGCCATACGGAGGGCTCTGGGCAGAGCTGCTGACTTGCTGGGCATACTTGGACAAGCATCTCTGGGCTTTGATTCTACATTAAGCTGTTACGTGCAGGGTCACACACACCCGGGTATGAATCTTGACTTTGCCACTTGCTAGCTCCAGTGTGGCTCATGGCTGGAAGATCCTGTGTTCTCATCTATGAAATGTAGACAGTGTCGGGACAAATCTTATGGGTTGTCCTGCAGGATCAGTGAGGTGACGTTCGGAAGCTCTTAGCACAGGGCTAGGTGTGCCAGGAGCACTTGACACCTAGGGGATGCCACCACCACAGCTGCTGTCTTTTAGACAACAGATGTCCAGCTCTACCAAGACTGAATATGTCAAATTTCTGTATGAAAGGCACCATAAACACAGTAAAAGACAATAGACAAGGGAATAAAAGAGTAACTTACAGTAGAGAAGGCCAGGTACGGTGGCTCACGCCTGTAATCTCAGCACTTTGGGAGGCTGAGGCAGGCAGATCACTTGAGGTCAGGAGTTCAAGACCAGCCTGGCCAACATGGTGAAACCGGGTCTCTACTAAAAATACAAAAGTTAGCCGGGCATGGTGACGGGTGCCTGTAATCCCAGCTACTCGGGAGGCTGAGGCAGGAGAATCACTTAAACCCAGGAGGCGGAGGTTGCAGTGAGCCGAGATTGTGCCACCACACTCCAGCCTGGGTGACAGAGCAAGACTCCCACTCGAAAAAATAATTAAAATACAGTGGAGAAGCCTGACAAATACTAGCCCAGCCAGATGACCAAGGCCAACACCAGCAACATGAGGGTTATGATGAAAGTGGCACTTTCCCTCTATGATCTTTTCACCTAAAACCCATCAGCCTGCCCTAATCATGAGAAAGACAAATGCCAATTGAGGGACATTCTGCAAAACAGATGGCAGACCTTCTCAAAACTGTCAAGGTCATTTAAAAAACAAACAAGGAAACCCGTAATCCCAGCTACTCAGAGACCAAGGTGGGAAGATGACTTAAGCCTGGGAGTTTGAGATCAGCCTGGGCAAAATAGCAAAACCTCATCTATAAAAGATAAGTACAATTTAAAAATAGTTTTAGACTTAGCCTGGTGGCTCATGCCTGTAATCCCAGCACTTTGGGAGGCTGAGGTGGGCTGATCTCTTGAGGCCAGGAGCTGGAGACCAGCCTGGCCAACATGGTGAAACCCCATTTCTACTAAAAATATAGAAATTAGCTGGGAATGGTGGTTGGCGCCTGTAATCCCAGCTACTCGGGAGGCTAAGGCAGGAGAATTGCTGGAACCCAGGAGGCAGAAGTTGCAGTGGGCCAAGATCACCCCACTGCACTCCAACCCGGGCAACAGAGCAAGACTCCATCTCAAAAAAAACCCTAAAGGTGGGTGTGGTAGCTCACGCCTGTAATCCCAGCACTTTGGGATGCCCAGGTGGGCAGATCACCTGAGGTTAGGAGTTCGAAACCAGCCTGGTCAACATGGGGAAACCCCGTCTCTACTAAAAATACAAACATTAGCTAGATGCGGTGGTACACGCCTGTAATCCCAGCTACTCTGGAGGCTGAGGCAAGAGAATCGCTTGAACTCGGGAGATGGAAGCTGCAGTGAGCCGAGATCCTGACACTGCCCTCCAGCCTGGGCGACAGAGCGAGAATCCGTCTCAAAAAAAAAAAAAAAAATCCCAAAACAAAAAACAAAACAAAAAAAGGTTTTAAATGAGGATAGCTGAGAAACCATCACGACCAAAAGGAGACTAAGGAGACATGAAGAGTAAATGTAATGTGGTGTCCTGGGGGGACCCTGGGACAGAAGAAGGACAGGTGTGGCAGATGCATCTGACACCAATAACGTAAGCATACCCTGTGAAAGATGTAAGAAACACACGTGACGGCCCTGAGCTAAGGAATCTGAGAGTGGCCGCTCTAGAGATTCACCCCTTATCTATGAAGAACCCTTGGCCCATCCCTTGGAACTCAGGTTATATACAGGGTCAAGGCCCTTTGCTTTGGGTTAGGTGAAGGTTGCTAAGTAAAAATGCTATATAAACTGCATGCTGTTTACAAACAGTAGTGGTTCTCTTGTCCAGCCTGCTGCCGCTGGACCGTCCTCGTACGTAAGTCCCCCTCAATCAGCCCTGTGTCTCAGGCAGGTGTGATGGCTCACACCTATAATCCTGGCACTGAGGTGGGAGGACTGCTTCAGCCCAGGAGTTCAAGACCAGCCTTGGACACCCAGTGAGACTCTATCTCTACAAAAAATAAAAACAATTAGCCGGGTGTAGTGGCATGTACATGTAGTTCTAGCTACTTAGGAGGCTGAGGTGGGAGGATCACTTGAGTGCAGGAGGATGAGGCTGCCGTAAGCAGTGATCATGCCACTGCACTCACTCCAGGTTGAACAACAGAGCAAGACCTTGCCTCAAAAAAACTAAATAAATAAATAAATAAACCCTATGTCTCGTTCACTGCCTCCAGGTCTCTTCTTCAGCCTCTTGGACACGGTGCCATCGCTATTGGCATCAATAGGGGTCAGGCACGACACGACAGTAGGTAAAAAACTAAGGAAATCGGAGTAAAGTATGGACTTAGCAATAATGTATCAATATTGGTTCATTAACTGTGACAAATGTATAATAATAACATAAGATAATAATAGAGGAAGCTGGGTGTGGGCTATATGGGAACTCTGTACCATCTTTGTGATTTTTCTGTCAATCTAAAACTATTCTAAATTAAATAATATACTAAAAAAGAAAACAGACAAGAGACAGCCTGGGAGAAAATATCTGCCGTATAAGAAACAAGGACACGGCCGGGCGCGGTGGCTCAAGCCTGTAATCCCAGCACTTTGGGAGGCCGAGACGGATGGATCACGAGGTCAGGAGATCGAGACCATCCTACCTAACACGGTGAAACCCCGTCTCTACTAAAAAAATACAAAAAACTAGCCGGGCGATGTGGCGGACGCCTGTAGTCCCAGCTACTCGGGAGGCTGAGGCAGGAGAATGGCGTGAACCCGGGAGGTGGAGCTTGCAGTGAGCTGAGATCCGGCCACTGCACTCCAGCCTGGGCAACAGAGCGAGACTCCATCTCAAAAAAAAAAAAAAAAAAAAAGAAACAAGGACACTTCATCTATACCAAAAATAAACAAAATTAGCCGGGTGTGGTGGCATCCACCTAGAGTCCCCCCTACTCAGAAGACTGGGGTGGGAGGATTCCTTGAGTTCAGGAGGCTGAGGCTGCAGTGAGGAAAACATTTATAGGCAGAAAACATGAGAATGCCTATAATTTTTTTTTTTTTCTCAGAAGGAGTCTCGCTTTGTCGCCAGGCTAGAGTCCAGTGGCACGATCTTGGCTCACTGCAACCTCTGCCTCCTGGGTTCAAGCGATTCTCCTGCCTCAGCCTCCCGAGTAGCTGGAATTACAGGCGCCCACCAGCACACCCAGCTAATTTTTGTATTTTTAGTAGAGACGGGGTTTCACCATGCTGGCCAGGATGGTCTCAATCTCCTGATCTTGTGATCTGCCCACCTTGGCCTCCCAAAGTGTTGGAATTACAGGTGTGAGCCACCGCCCCCGGCCTTCTTTTTTTTTTTTTTGAGAAGGAGTCTCGCTTTGTTGCCCAGGCTGGAGTGCAGTGGTGCAATCTCAGCTCACTGCAACCTCCACCTCCTGGGTTCAAGCGATTCTCCTGCCTCAGCCTCCTGAGTAGCTGGGATTACAGGCACATGCCACCACGCCTGGCTAATTTTTGTGTTGTTAGTAGAGATAGGGTTTCACCATGTTGGCCAGGATGGTCTCAATCTCTTGACTCGTGATCCACCTATCTCAGCCTCCCAAAGTGCTGGGATTACAGGCATGAGCCACCATGATAGGCCTATAATTTTTTTTTTTAACCCAGTAGAAAACAATCCAGCAGTAAAATGGGCAAAGGAAGGAAATGCAAAATTCACAGAAGAGGAGACAAACAGGTCAATACACACATGAAGAGATGCCCGACCACCCTGTCATCAAAGAAATGAAAATGAAAACAACAATAAACCATCATTTCTCCCAATGAGATTGGTAAAACTTAAGAGTAAATTGGCCGGGCGCGGTGGCTCAAGCCTGTAATCCCAGCACTTTGGGAGGCCGAGACGGGCGGATCACGAGGTCAGGAGATCGAGACCATCCTGGCGAACATGGTGAAACCCTGTCTCTACTAAAAAAATACAAAAAACTAGTCGGGTGAGGTGGCGGGCGCCTATACTCCCAGCTATTCGGGAGGCTGAGGCAGGAGAATGGCGTAAACCTGGGAGGCGGAGCTTGCAGTGAGCTGAGATCCGGCCACTGCACTCCAGCCTGGGTGACAGAGCGAGACTCCATCTCAAAAAAAAAAAAAAAAAATACAAAAAACTAGCCAGGTGTGGTGGCGGGCGCCTGTAGTCCCAGCTACTGGGGAGGCTGAGGCAGGAGAATGGCGTAAACCCGGGAGGTAGAGCTTGCAATGAGCTGAGATCTGGCCACTGCACTCCAGACTGGGCAACAGAGCGAGACTCCGCCTCAAAAAAAAAAAAAAAAAATTAGAGTAAATTGATGACATCCCGTGTTGAAGAGGGTGTGGCGAAATGAGTGGTGTAGGCAGATAAAATGGTACCGCCTTTGGAGGAGGCAATGTGGCTGTAAGTTTTCTTTTCTTTCTTTCTTTTTTTTTTTTGGTGAGACAGAGTCTTGCTCTGTTGCCCAGGCTGGAGTGCAGTGCCACAATCTTGGCTCACCGCAACCTCTGCCTCCCTGGTTCAAGCAATTCTCATGCTTCAGCCTCTGGAGTAGCTGGGACTACAGGAATGTGCCACCAAGGAACAAGGGGAACAAAGAAGTCATTGCTCAGCTTTGGATTTGACCTGATCTGCACCATGCCTGGCTAATTTTCCTATTTTTAATACAGACAGGATTCCACTGTGTTGACCAGGCTGGTCTCAATCTCCCAACCTTGTGATCCACCTGCCTCAGTCTCACAAAGTGCTGGGATTATAGACATGAGCCACCACGCCCAGCCTATAACTTTTAAGATAAAAATGCACATGCCCAGTGTGTTCCTTGCTGCATTATTTGTAACATCAAAAATCAGAAAAATCCTTAGTCCATCGATAGGAGACTAGGATGCACACACACAATGAAATACTCTGTGATTAACAAAAAAGCCTGAGGCGTGCTTACAGTGCAAACAGAGCAATGATCCCAGTTAACACAGCAGCACTCATGTGCCAACCTCTCTCAAAATGTAATTTTCACAACTCTGTGAGTTAATTACTATTAGTATCCCCATTTTACAGATGAGAAAAACTGAGGCAGAGAGGGGTTAAGTAACTTTTTCAAGATTGCACACTTAATAAATAGCAGAGTGAGGATTTGAACCCAAGTAAGCTGCTCTAAACAACAACAGACTGGGTGCAATGGCTGAGGCCTGTAATCTCAACACTTTGGGAGGCCAAGATGGGAGGACCCCTTGAGCTCAGGAGTTCAAAACTAGCCTGGACAATACAGTGAGACACCCATCTCTACCAAAAAAAAGTTTTTTTTCATTAGCTGGACGTGGTGGTACACACCTGTAGTCCCAGCTACTTGGAAGACTGAGGCAGGAGGATCACTTGAGCCTGGGAGGTCGAGACCAGCCTGGGCAACATAGCAAGACCCTGTCTCTACAGGAAAAAAAAAAAAAAAAAAAATTAGCGGAGCATGGTGGCACATGCCTGTAGTCCCAGCTACTTGGAAGGCTAAGGAGGGAGGATCCTTTGAACACAGGAGACTGAGGCTACAGTGAGCTATCATCACGTCACTGCATTCCAACATGGGTGATGGAGCGAGACCCTGTTTCACAAAAATAAAAATAAAAACCTCGACCACCAACTATATACACTCACACACACACGAACTCACCCACACAAATCTGTGTGCATATGCATACATATATGCAAATACATAAACAACTCCTGAAAGCTCTCCACAGCCCAGCAACCTGATAAGTATCTTGCCTTTCCAGGGCAAAGTGGGAGGATGGGGGAGCGGACAGGACTTTGACCAGATCTGCATGGAAGAGTATTATTTTGATTCTGTGGTTTTTTGTTTTTCCTTTCATTCCTCTCTTCCCTGCAGCTGCCCTATTCGCAGCACACAGACGCTGCCTACTGGATGGGCTCTCCCAGCACTACCTCCAGGGAGGGCAGATGCAGGGGAACAAAGAAGTCGTTGCTAAGCTTTGGGTTTCAAATGAGACTTTTTCAAAGCCCATTACAGAAACAATGACCTTGAGAACAAGCCTCCCATGTAGCAGCCTTTCATGGCTGGGCTGTTGAGGGAGAAGAGGTTTGTTGAGAAAAGAGCCACAGGCTCACAGCCAAAGGTGTACAGCAGCCACATAGGAATGGAAGAAGCTGGGGGCAGGCAGGCACATTTTCCCCCGCTCCTGAGGTAGCCTGAGGCCTTGTCCCAACCCGACATTGTCTCCATGCCCACCTCCCCAGGCCCTGCCTCCGGGAGTGCTGAGTGCCTTCTAGCCCCTGGGAGAGTAACTTAGCCATGCCCAATAAAACCAGAAATAAAAAAAATAAAACCAGAAAGGTCAGGAGGCTGAGTCTGGGTCCTCAGGCCTCAGGAAGCTGCAAGGGGATCCCCTACCACCAGGCTTGTATCCCATGGAGATGGAGGAGCTTCCAAACGTTTCTCCAGCCTCCTAAGGATGGGAGAGGGTTGTAGGACTAGAGGACCTGGCACCAGGAAGGGAGGCTGCTACCCGCCCTCTTGTGGTCTGCCTACCTGTTAACACGGGCCTCGTCAGGCCCTGGCCAGCAGGGACCGAGGCCGATGTCCAGGAGCTGAGGGGCAAGTGGCCCTCAGGGGGAGGACAGAGAAAGGTGTGGTGACTAGGTGCCCCCTTCCTGATGCTGGGACCAACTTAAACCTGCGGTGCTTGGCTTTGCCCTGGGACAAGAGGAGAAAGGGCAGGGAGAAAAAATTGTTTCATGAAATTCAGTGGGTTGACAAAAGAGAATAGAATCAAATCAAATAACAGAGTATTACTTTACGAAACTTTTGCTACATGATTATTGATTAAATGTTGTGCTGGCTTCAAAGTGTACCGGGTTTCCTACCGTTAGTCAAGGCCAAACATGTGAGAAAAATTTTCTCAAAGACTACAAAAAGTCTCCGTGTAGGTCCAGCTGGTGAGATGAGTTTGGTTATTAGAGAGTTAGAGGCCGGGCGCGGTGGCTCAAGCCTGTAATCCCAGCACTTTGGGAGGCCGAGAAGGGCGGATCACGAGGTCAGGAGGATTGAGACTGATCCTGGCTAAGACGCAAACCCCGGCTCTACTGTGCACACAAAAACTAGGGGTCAAGGTGGCGGGCCTGTAGTCCTGCCATCGGGAGGCTGAGGCAGGAGAATGGCGTGAACCCGGGAGGCGGATTTGCAGTGAGCTGAGATCCCGCCCCTGGGCGCCTCCAGCCTGGGCACAGAGCCGAGACTACCCCCAAAAAAAAAAAAAAAAAAAAGAGAGAGTTAGAAAGGGTTACATTTTTATACCAACTCTTATCTTTGTGATTGAGACGGAGTCTCACAAACGCCTAAGCTGGAGCCGCAGTGGCCGGATCTCAGCTCACCGCAAAGCCCGCCTCCTGCTTACGCCATTCCTGCCTCAGCCTCCAGTAGCTGACTACAGGCTACCACTCCGCCTCGGCTTGTTTTTTGTATTTTAGTAGAGACGGGTTTCACCCTGCGGTTAGCCAGATGGTCTCCCACCTCCTGACTGCGGATCCCCGCCTCCCAAAGTGCTGGGATTACAGGCTTGACACCGCCTATCTTAGGACCCAAACTACAGCCATTTTGTTTGATTTTTGGTACAGTGAGGACATAAGTGTATTACTTCTGTAATTTAAAAATGTTACTGGCCGGTTTCTGTGGCTCCCAGCACTTTGGGAGGCCAAAGCGGACAGATCACCTGAAGTCAGGAGTTCGAGACCAGCCTGACCTCAACATGGCTTAAACCCTGTTCCCCTACTAAAAATACAAAAAAAAAAAAAAAAAAAATTAGCCAGGTGGTGGAGAAAGGCTTCTCATAATCCCAGCTACTCCAGGGGCCAAGGCACAGACCTGCTTGAACTGGGAGGGCAGAGGCTGCAGGAGCCAAGATTGCACCACTGTACTCCAGCCTGGGCAACAGAGCAGACTTCTGTCATAAAAAAGACAACAAATAAACAAATAAAAGTTACTTACTTCATCCCAAGGACATCAAAAAGGGATTAGTGGGCTCAACAGGCACAGGGTTGGCCATTGTGATAGGGGATGGTAGGAGAATAAACCCCTTCCTTCTTTAACTCGGTGTCTGAGGAGTTTTGTCTGCCGCTTGTCCTGCTACAATAAAACAGGTTGCAGTAAAGCAGCCTACAAAACCCACCTAAAACCAAAGGAGCTTAAACAGAGCAAGGCCTGTCTGGCCCTCACTGCTACACTGTCATCAGCACCATGACAGTTTACAAAATGCCATGTCAATGCCAGGAAGTTACCCTATATGGTCTAAAAAGGGGAGGCATGAATAATTCACCCCTTGTTTAGCATATCATCAAGAAATAATCTCATGCCTGTAATCTCAGCACTTTGGGAGGCCGAGGCAGGCAGATCACTTGAGGTCAGGAGTTTGAGACCAGCTTGGCCAACATGGTGAAACCCTGTTCCTACTGAAAATACAAAAATGTAGCCGGGTATGGTGGTGCACACCTGTAATCCCAGCTACTCAGGAGGTTGAGACAGGAGAATTGCTTGAACCCGGGAGGCAGAGGTTGCAGTGAGCCAAGATCATGACACTGCACTCCAGCCTGGGCGACATAGCGAGACCCCATCAGAAAAAAAAAAAAAGGACCATAAAAATGGGCAACCAGCAGCCCTTGGGGCTGCTCTGCGTATGAAGTAGGCATGCTTTTGTTTCTTTACTTTCTTAATAAACTTACTTTCACTTTATAGACTCGTCCAAATTCTTCCTTGTGCAAGATCCAAGAAGCTTCTCTTGGGGTCTGGACCGGGACCCATTTCCGGTAACACCATGGGCAGTGATTGGGTCACTCAACTCTAGCCTAGAGCAACAGAGCTAGACCCTGTCTCAAAAAAAAAAAAAAAAAGAGAGAGAGAGAGAATTGTAAGACAGCAACAGCAGAGCATTAACCATGTACTGGGCCCTGTGTGCAAGCTCAGGTTTTACACCTGTGAAGCCAACCCTAAAGAGAGGCCTTGAACTAGATACAGAGGTCGGTGTGTGTACTGCAGGCTGGAGTCCTCATATGTGCTCATGCACAGAGGTAGGCACGCAAACAACCAGTTCAAACAGCAAGCAGAACACAAGCAGAGAGGAAATCGAGTTGCAAAGGCAGAGAGATTAGTTCCACAGGAAGAGTCGGTAAAGAAGCCGGCTAAAACCCACCAAAACCAAGGTGGCAATGGGAGTGGCCTCTGTTCGTCCTTACTGCTACACTCCCATCAGCACCGTGACGGTGCATTCAGCACAGGTGAAGAATGAGCAGGCATCAGAGATGCATTCTTAGTTGTCAATATCCCTAACTCTTCCCCTCGTCAAGGGCAGGCTTCGGCAGCCTTGCTCATATGTATCACCTGACCCTCACGCTCTTGGCTACTGTGGGTTGGAGGAGGACTGATCACCTGACCCAAGCCAGCCAATCAGAGCTCTCTCCCGACACTGGCTCAGGTTGAAGTTGTGAAAATGTTAATTGGGGGAGCTGTGGCTGGCAAAGGAAAAGGGAAGGGGAAGGGCACTTGGGCTTATAATGGTCTCTCCAACCCTGATCCTGTCGTTTATGGACATTTGGCTGCGCTGCTGCCTTGAGGTGCCTTGCAATGCTGGATCTATTTGTTAAAGCCACCTCTGTTGCTTCACCCAGCTTGAGTGGGTTTCTGTTGCTTGCTAGGGGTTGGGAAGGCTTCACCGACTAAGGGAAAATGATTCAGGTCCTGAAGAATGAGCAAGATAGGGGAGTGGACTTCCTGGTGGGGTTGAGGGCGCCTGAACACCTGGGAGGCAAGTTGAGGCCAAGACCTAGGGTGATAGAGAGGCAGGGTAGGCTCCCCAGTGAGTAGGAGGCGGAAGGAACCACAGCAGAGCTCCAGATCTCCTGGCCCAGAGGATACTCCTCCCTAAGGGGAGCGTGAGACTAAGGAACTCTCATGCCCTGCGTCGGGCTCATGGGCGAAGGGCCTTCCCAGGGACTGCACCATGGCCTGTCCCTGGCCTTACCCAGGGGCCGCCCTCTCAGGTTCTGCAGGACCCAGGGGTCACAACTGTGTGGGGTGCTCCACTGAACACTTCCTTCAGACTCCTTCAGGTTTGCTATTTTTACCTGCCGAGTTCTCAGTTCCTGAGTGGGAGGCAATAATAAAAGGGAGTGGGTGGGGAAGAGGAATTAATATATTTCTTTTTTTTTTTTTTTTGAGACAGAGTTTCACTCTTGTTGCCCGGACTGGGCTGGAGTGCAATGGGGCGGCCTCGGCTCACGGCAACCTCCACCTCCCGGGTTCAAGTGATTCTCCTGCCTCAGCCTCCAGAGTAGCTGGGATTGCAGGCATGCGCCACCATGCCCGGCTAATTTTGTATTTTTAGTAGAGACGGGGTTTCACTACATTAGCCAGCCTGGTCTTGAACTCCTGAACTCAGGTGATCTGCCCACCTTGGTCTCCCAGAGTGCTGGGATTGCAGGTGTGAGCCACCGCACCCCAGCCTATTTTTTTTTTTTTTTAATTAAAAAAGTGGATTTGGATAGAGGGTTTTTCCTTTTCATTTTTGACAAGGAGCACTTCCTTCCCGATCCTGAGGAAGCCCTTTTTTTTTTTTTTTTTTTTTTTAAGACAGAGTCTTGCTGTGTCACCCCAGCTGGAGTGCAATGGCGTGATCTCGGCTCAGTGAAACCTCCGCCTCCCGGGTTCAAGTGGTTCTCCTGCCTCAGAGTAGGCTGGGACTACAGGCGCGTGCCACCATGCCCGGCTAATTTTTGTATTTTTAATAGAGAAGGGGTTTCACCATGTTGACCAGCCTGGTCTTGAACTCCTGAACTCAGGTGATCCGCCCACCTCAGCCTCCCAAAGTGCTGAGATTACAGGCGTGAGCCATTGCACCCAGCCAGGAAGCCCTTCTTAATCTGATTTTTCCTCCTTTCAGTTCTTTTATTCACTGCTTATTCATCAACTCTTTACTATTACTTGTTACTATTGGTTTGAATCCCACCTCTGCCACCTGCTGGTGTTTATTCTTGGCTACATTTCTTCTTTTTTTTTAGAGACAAGTTCTTGCTCTATTGCCCAGGCTGGAGTGCAGTGTCGTGATCATTGCTCGTTGCAGCCTCAACCTCCTGTGCTCAAGTGATCTTGGTGTGAGATGGTGTGAGATGGCTACATCTCTCTTTTTTTTTTTTTTGGAGACAGAGTCTCGCCCTGTTGCCCAGGTTAGAGTGCAATGGCATGATCTCGGCTCACTGCAACCTCTACCTCCTGGGTTCAAGCGATTCTCCCACCTCAGCCTCCCGAGTAGCTGGAATTACAGGCATGCGGCATCATGCCCTTCTAATTTTTGTATTTTTGTAGAGACGGGGTTTCACCATGTTGGTCAGGCTGGTCTTGAACCCCTGACCTCAGATGATCCGCCCGCCTCAGCCTCTCAAAGTGCTGGGATTGCAGGTGTGAGCCACTGCACCCGGCCTGACTACATTTCTTAACCTCTCTGTACCTCAGGTTCCGAATGTGTAACCTGCGGACTGATAAAGGAAGCTTGGTGATAAGAGTCCTGGGAGGATCGAGTGAGCCAATATATGTAATGCTCTGAGAATGGTGCCAGGTATATAAAGACTGCATGCATGTGGGTTCTTGGGGCTGTTGTTGTTGTTGTTATTGTTGGTGTTTTGAGACAAGGTCTGGCTCTTGTTGCCCAGGCTAGAGTACAGTGCATCTTGGCTCCCTGCAACCTCGCCCTCCCAGGCCCAAGCGATCCTCCACCTCAGCCTCCCAAGTAGCTGAGACCGTAGGCATGTGCTACCACGCCTAGCTAATGTTTGTATTTTTTGTAGAGATGGGGTCTCACTTTGTTGTCTAGGCTGGTCCCAAACTCCTGCGCTTAAGTGATCCCCATGCCTTGGCCTCCTGAAGTGCTGGGGTTACAGGAGTGAGTCACTATGCCCCACCTTTGATTTTTTTTTTTTCTTTTTTCTGAAAAAGGCTGGAGGGCAGCGGCTCGATCTTGGCTCTGCAACCTCTACCTCCCAGGCTCAAGCAATTCTCATGCCTCAGCCTCCTGAGTAGCTGGGACTACAGGTGTGCGCCCCCACACCTGGCTAATTTTTGTATATTTAGTAGAGACTGGGTTTCACCATGTTGGCCGGGCTGGTCTTGAACTCCTAGCCTAAAGCAATCCATCCACCTCAGCCTCCCAAAGTGCTGGGATTATAGGCGTGAGCCATTGCGCCCGGCCCCGGCTCTTGATTTTTAAATACTGACAAAGCACCTGCTATATGCTGGGCCTGAAGGCTAGAGAGATGAATAAGACACCTCATCTATGCTTCAGGTTCCCAGCGTCTAGTAGGAACAGGCACAGGAACAAATAATTCCAGGACAGACACTGTAAATGTGTTAGAGGGAGAGTCCAGGAAAGGGGAGTGAGTGACTTGCTGGAGCATTTACGGAAGTCTTCGTGGGAGAGAGTTTTAAAGGATGAAGAGTTTACATCCTCTAGAAAGAAGCAAATAGAAGGCGTTCCAGGCAAAAGGAACTGCATTGAGTAAAAGCATGGAGGCAAGAAAGGGCTTGGTGTGTTTGAGAAACAGTGAGTAGGGCATGGTGGTGACGGAAGCTTAAAGTGTATGGCCCAAGGACAGTGACAGCTGGACAAGAAGCTGAAGTGACAGTGAGAAAACACTGAAACCATTTGACCTTTGATTTCTGGCTTGATGGAGACATGTAGAGGACAATGTTTTGTCCCTCCCAGGCTAGAAAAAGACAGAACTGAGTCCTAGGGTTTACCCTGAAGCATCATCTCCACTCATCCATTCTGCCCCACAGCAACATCTGTGCCATTTCTCTCCCAGACTCCCTCGTGGTGAGGCGGGTGGTGGCAGTGTGACTTCTGGAGCTGGCCACCTCGCCCAGGTCCAGGCTCCAGCTCTAACATGCTGGGCCCCAAGGGCCGGGCAGGAGAGATTGCAGCCAAGATGGGGGCAGTGTCCAGACAGTGGACAGCATGATGTAGCCAAGCCCCAGTAACCCTCAGGTCCCCCCCCACCCCTCCCTGGGCCCTGGGCCCAACCCTGAGCGCATGCCCCTTTGTCTTGCCAGACCTGTTCCGGCTCCATGTTAACTGGCTGCCCAGTACCCTGCTGGTGACACCTGCCACCACCTCCAAATGCCTTCTGTGGCTGCCCTGCATCCTGCTCATGCCAGTGAGGGCCTGGGACCTGTCCCCGAGCAACCTGGGAAAGGGCAGCTTCCAGCTGTGACTCAGAGCCTGCGGAGGGGTCAGGAGATGCGTTCCTGTGGTGCTTCTGGTTGTCCTATGTTACCAGGGGTCTATCAGTGATGGTGCCCACACCTTTTTTTGTCTTGACTCCTAGAACAAGTTGAAACAAAGGAATTCCAGACCTGGGAAAGTGGAGAAAGAATTTTGGGGTCAGAGCCATTTAAGACTTTGCCTAGGGCCTGGGTCTTCTGTCTCCTAAAGGCCTCATCCCATAGCACGCCACACAAACATGTCACACATCACACAAACACACGTCGTATGTCACAGGAAGTAGAATTTTTTATTACACTATGTTCAGGTGCAGTATTCTCGTTGACAACATATTTGTGCATGATCAAATATTAACTTTAGCTAGGTGCAGTGGAACCTAACTGTAGCCCCAGCTTCTTGGGAGGCTGACGGGGAGGGTCGCCTGAGCTCAAGAGTTTGAATTCAGCCTGGGCAACATAATGAGACCCCCATCTCTAACGAAATGAAATGAAATAATAAAGTATACACATATTAACTTTGATTTTCTTTTTTTTTTTGAGATGGAGTTTTGGTCAGGAATGCAATGGCATGATCTTGGTTCACTACAACCTCCACCTCCTGGGTTCAAGCAATTCTCCTACCTCAGCCTCTTGAGCAGCTGGGATTACAGGTGCGTGCTACCATGTCCGGCTAATTTTTGTATTTTTAGTAGAGATGAGGTCTCACCATGTTGGTCAGGCTAATCTCGAACTCCTGACTTCAGGTGATCTGCCTGCCTGGGCCTCCCAAAGTGCTGGGATTACAGGCGTGAGCCACCTCGTCCAGCCCCATTTTGTTTTCTTATTTGGAAGCCAATCATTTTCCCCAGATGTCAGGCATTGTCGGCTCTTTCCACACTGGGTCCGAGGCAGTAGGCTATGAAAACCCCTCCAGTGTCTCTTGGTATCTGCCCAGTTTCCTCTGCTTGGGCTGTCTTTTCCCACCCACCTTGCCTGGCTGATGCCTGATCATCTTTCAGGTCTTGGTTTTGTTTTTTGGGGTTTTTTTGTTTGCTTTTTGTTTTGTTTTGTTTTTTTGAGACAGAGTCTTGCTCTGTCACCCAGACTGGAGTACAGTGGCACGATCTCGGCTCACTGCAACCTCTGCCTCCCAGGTTCAAGCGATTCTCCTGTCTCAGCCTCCTGAGTAGGTGGGATTACAGGCGCCCACCACCACGTCCAGCTAATTTTTGTATTTTTAGTAGAGATGGGGTTTCACCATGTTGGCCAGGCTGATCTCAAACTCCTGACCTCGTGATCTGCCCACCTCAGCCTCACAAAGTGCTGGGATTACAGGTGTGAGCCACTGTACTCGGCCCAGGTCTTGGTTTAAAAGTCACCTCCAGTCAGGCATGGTGGCTCACACCTGTAATCCCAGCACTTTGGGAGCCCGAGGCGGGGTAGATCACCTGAGGTCAGGAATTGAGACCAGCCTGGCCAACATGGCGAAACCTTGCCTCTACTAAAAATACAAAAAGTAGCCAGGCGTGGTGGTGGGTGCCTGTTGTCCCAGCTACTGGGGAGGCTGAGGCAGGAGAATCGCTTGAACCCGGGAGGTGGAGGTTGCAGTGAGCCGAGATTGTACCACTGCACTCCAGCCTGGACAACAGAGTGAGACTCCGTCTCAAAAAATTTAAAAAAATAAATAAATAAATAAAAGTCACCTCCTCCGAGAAATGCTCTCTGAAGCCCTCCCGCCTCAGACTGAGTGAACTACTCCACCTTTGTGCTGCCACATCACAGTGCCTTGTGACTTCTTGGCTATGAGTTGGCCTCTTCCATCAGATTATGAGTCCAAGAGGGTAGGGTCTGTCTCATTCATTGGCCCTCAGACCAGCATCCCTCTGAAAATGTAAGTGCTTATAAATATCAGCAGGGAAATGAGGCAAACGGACCTTGAAGTCAGCACTGGAGCTGGTTCTCTGTCAACATTAAAATGCTAAGAGCATCACTTTTCAGGATCTCATTTGAGGGTCTCACTCATCTAGGAGGTTGGCACAGTTATTAACTACATTTTGCAGTGGAGGAAACTGAGGCACAGAGACAGTAAGGAACTAATCCAAGGTCACACAGCGACTTCAGTGTTCTTAACCACACGTGCTGTGTCAGAGATTTAGCATGAAGTAACCACACACTGAAAGGGGGCTGTTGTGTTTCTTCCTTCAAAGGGAGGGAACTGTGAAAAGATAAGGCTTTTGAGACCTGGGGGGGTCATCCTTTCCTTTGGGAGGAGGTTGGGAATCTGCCGGTCATTCCTGAATTCTGGGTCTCCAGGAGTGAGTCCCTGTCCTCACAGGCGCAGGCCCCAGAGTCCAGAAGGAAAGTGGGTATAAGTGGCTTGAGCCTGATCAATTCAGTGTAATTGACACACAGAGTGGAGAGGAGCAGCCCAGCCAGGCAGTATGTAGTGTCTCAGGTTGCAAAGGGGTCTTCAGGAACCACCCGTAACATAACTTAGTTGGGGCTAGAATCCCTACCAGGCACTCTTATTTATATATCTCCCTTGATGGGGAGCTTGCCCTATCTCGGGGTCATTTTCACTGTGGGGGCCCTGGCCATGCAAGTTCTTGTAGTCTGCCGAGCTGATACCTGCCTCCCTGCAGCTTCCTCAGGGCGCTGGTGCTCAGGGCCTGGCAGGGTTGCACCTTCTTCCCTTTCTCCCTGCAGCCCTTCCAGGAGCTGAGTGAGCGTCTGGGCCTTTCTGGTCTTCAGCGAGGGCTCCTGTCTCTCTCCTCTTTGTCCCAGCCCCCAACCCTGACAGTCAAGGCCTTTAGTCCTTGAGCCCATCCCATTCACCCTTCGAGGCTCCTGGCCCACAAGCCCCCTCCCTGGGCCGGGGTCCCACCAGCCAGTTACCTCATTACTGAATGGATCCTCCCCTGTCTGTGTGTCTTCCCATGAGGTTACAGGCCCCTGTCAAGTGTGGCTCCCGGGGCAGGGCCTCCCTGCCCTCCACTCGGCTGCAGTCTGCTCAGCGCCCTTAGCACAGGCTGGGGCTAATGCCATCTGCGTTCCTTTCCTGGGGCAGCCATGACAAATTACTGCAAACTTGGCAGCTTACAAAACCAGAAATTAATTATCTCACAGTTCTGGAGGCCAGAGCCCAGAATCAAGGTGTTGGCAGGGCTGGTTCCCTCCAGAGGCTCTCTGGAGAATCCATCCCAGGCCTCTGTCCTAGTTTCCAGGGGCTGCCAGCAACTCTTGGTGTTCCTTGGCTGAGGATTTCATGACTCCAGCCCCTGCCTCCGTCTCCACGTGGCCGCCTTCTCTCTCTGTGCCTTCGTGACTGAGATGTCCCTGTTTTCTTTTTTTTTTTTTTTTTTTTTTTGAGACGGAGTCTCGCTCTGTCGCCCAGGCTAGAGTGCAGTGGCCGGATCTCAGCTCACTGCAAGCTCCGCCTCCTGGGTTCACGCCATTCTCCGGCCTCAGCCTCCCGAGTAGCTGGGACTACAGGCGCCCGCCACCTCGCCCGGCTACTTTTTTGTATTTCTTAGTAGAGACGGGGTTTCACCGTGTTAGCCAGGATGGTCTCGATCTCCTGACCTCGTGATCCACCCGTCTCGGCCTCCCAAAGTGCTGGGATTACAGGCTTGAGCCACCGCGCCCGGCCGAGATGTCCCTGTTTTCTTTCTTATAAGGACACCACCCGTCGCATGTAGGGCCCACTGTAAATCTAGAGTGATTACATCTTGAGATCTTTCACTTAATTACATCTGCAAAGACCTTGTTTCCAAAAAAGATGACATTCGCAAGTGCTAGGTGTTAGGACCCCGATGTATCTTTTTGGAGGATCACAAGTCAACTTGCTGCAACCATCCCATCAGCCTAGATGTGTGTAGATGTGTCCGGGATCAGGGAGGGTGTCCCCTTCACCTCCACATCCCATGGAAAGTGCTCACTGGAAGGAGGAAAGATCTTGTTAATGGATTTGATGATTGGGAATCCAAGCAGTGCGCCCAGAGCAGATGCCCGGGGGAGCGGAGCTGAGTATGGGGGTGGGGAACAGATGAGGGCCCACAGATCCAAGGGCTGGCTTCCCTGAAGCTCCCAGCACCAGCTTCTCTGGAGAGGGTTGGAGCAGCAGCTCCTGCCGGGCTGCCCTCTGCCAGGCACTGAGGCCATCCTGTGAGCCAGGCAGGGGACCCAGCAACGGGGAGCTGGTGGAAGCTTGGGGCCTTGTGGGTGAGACCCAGACTGGACAATAAGGGGCTGAGGGATCATAGTGGGGGTAGCAGGCAGGCCCCAAGGCCGTTTTGACTCACATGGAGACAGCATCGAGGTGTGGCATGGGGGCCTGAGAACCCAGAGGGGCCTAGGTGCCCTGGCTGGCTGTCCATGGCCCACAAACCTGGCCAGGTTCCCTGTCCTGCCCTCCAGGGCAGCAGGGATCCTCATGGTCTCCTCACTCCCACTCTTGATGCTCCCTGGAGGCTGGTGGCAGCCAGACTGCTTTGGGTGTGTGCAGGGTGGCTGGAATGGGCAAGTAAAAAAATTAAAAAATAACAATAATGTCACTGTAAAATATTCCTGTGTCATGTAGCTCCTGCCACAAACTACTTAAAAGACAACTGCTTTCTTCGTCTAGTGCTCAAACTTTCTAGATGTGAGTCTACCGAGCTGGTGTACACCTTGAGTAAACTGTCCTACACCCCATTTGGTCTATCCGGCCCCTTACTTTCCTGCAGCAATGGGAGATCCCTGCCTTGCATCCAGAGCTGCAGCTCCTTCTTAAGCTTCCCCCAACCAAGGGGATCCCGGTAACAGGTGGAGAGGCAGCGCAGGTGTCTTTTGGAAATAGAGACCAGTAGTCCCTGGGGAGGGGGTCACAACAGGAGGGCAGGGCAGCCAAGGCCAGCACAGGAAAGCAAGTCCCTGCCACCCCTGCTGGCCTCAGCCTGGCCCCATGAGTGCTGGCCTCCAATGCAGGCCCAGCTCCTCAGCATCCTCTCTGCACCCCATGGGCTGCTCTCCAAGGACCTGTGTTATGGACAGCTGCTTCCAGGGACCACATCCTTACCCTGGCATGGAGGCAGGGGGGCCATCAGGCAGGTTGTGGCATGATGGGAGTCCCATCTGGGAACAAAGAGAAGGGAAAGGGAAGCGCTTTCCCTCCAAGGAGTGAGCCACCTCACCCAGCCACAACAAAAAATTTTAAAGGCTGGGCGCAGTGGCTGACGCCTGTAATTCCAGCACTTTGGGAGGCTGAGGCAGGCAGATCACCTGAGGTCAGGAGTTCGAGACCAGCCTGCCAACATGGTGGAACCCCGACTCTACTAAAAATACAAAAATTAGCTGGGTGTGGTGGCAGGCGCCTGTAATTCCAGCTACTTGGGAGGCTGAGGCAGGAGAATCACTTGAACCCAGGAGGTGGAGGTTGCAGTGAACCGATATTGCACCATTGCACTCCAGCCTGGGGGACAAGAGTGAGGCTACATTTCAAAAATAATTTAAAAGGCCGGGCGCGGTGGCTCACGCATGTAATCCTAGTGCTTTGGGAGGCCGAGGCAGGTGGATCACTTAAGGTCAGGAGTTCGAGACCAGCCTGGTCAACATGGTGAAACCCCATCTTTACTAAAAAATACAAAAATTAGCCAGGTGTGGTGGCACGTGCCTGTAATCCCAACTACTCGGGAGACTGAGGCAGGAGAATCTCTTGAATTTGGGAGGCAGAGGTTGCAGTGAGCCGAGATCCTGCCACTGCATTCCAGCCTGGGGGACAAGAGCGAAACTCTGTCTCAAAAAAATAAAAAAAAATTTTTTTTTCAATAGTTGGGCTGGCCACTCTGGGTACACTGCCTGTGGGGTAGCCCTGCTCCACAAGGAGCAATACCAAAAAGAAAAAGATAAAAGAAAAATAGCTGGGCATGGTGACATGTGCCTGTAGTCCCAGCTATTTAGGAGGCTGAGGTGGAAGAATGGCTTGAGCCCTGTAATTCAAGTCTGCAATGAGCCATGGTCTTGCCACCACATTTCAGCCTGGGTGACAAAGCAAGATTCTGTCTCTTAAAAAAGAAAAAGAAAAAAGAAATGAAAGAGTTGGGCCTGTGGGATGCACAGGGCAGACACGTGGCTGGTGCCTCATGAGCTGAGCCAGGGCCTGGAAAGTGAAGAACTGAGGCCGAGTGCAGTGGCTCAACGCCTTCAGTTCTAACTATTCATCCATTTTCATGCTGCTCATAAACACGTACCCAAGACTGGGCAATTTATAAAGAAAGAGAGGTTTAAAGGACTCACAGTTCCATGTGGCTGGGGAGGCCTCACGATCATGGCAGAAGGCAAAAATCACGTCTTACATGGTGGCAGACGAGAGAAAATGAGAGCCAAGGGAAAGGGGTTTCCCCTTATAAAACCATCAGATCGCCGGGCACAGTGACTCATGCCTGTAATCCCAGGACTTTGGGAGGCTGAGGTGGGCGGATCACCTCAGGAAGCTCAAGACCAGCCTGATCAACATGGAGAAACCCCGTCTCTACTAAAAATACAAAATTAGCTGGGCATGGTGGCACATGCCTGTAATCTCAGCTACTCAGGAGGTTCAGGCAGGAGAATCGCTTGAACCCGGGAGGTGGAGGTTGCAGTGAGCCAAGATCGTGCCTTTGCTCTCCAACCTGGGTAACAAGAGCGAAACTCCATCTCAAAAAATCACAAAACCCATCAGATCTCATGAGATTTACTACCACGAGAACAGTATAGGGGAAACCGGCCCCCACGATTTAATTATTTCCCACTGGGTCCCTCCTACAACACGTGGGAATTATGGGAACTACAATCCAAGATGAGATTTGGGTGGGGACACAGCCAAACTGTATCACCAACACTCTGGGAGGCCGAGGAGGGGGGATCACTTGAGCCCAGGAGTTCATGACCAACCTGGGCAATGTGTCGAAACCCCATCTCTACAAAAATACAAAAAATTAGCCATGCGTGGTGGTGCGAGCCGGTAATCCCAGCTACTCAGAAGGCTGAGGTGGGAGGATCACCTGAGTCTGGGTGGTCAAGGCTGCAGTAAGCCATCTTTGTGCCACTGCACTCCAGCCTGGGTGACAGAGTGAGACCCTGTCTCAAAAAAAAAAAAGTAGAGAGCCGCTGGCTGCAGCGCTCGTCTTAGGGCCCAGCTGTGTGGCCTTGGGAGCCTTTTCTTTCTAGTCTCTTCACCTGTAAGTGTCACTGACTCCACGCACAGCATCTCTATGGTGCTCAGATGGAGCATCCTTTGGGCCAGACCTCAGGGTGGGGCCTCCCCTGAGGTGCCCTGCTCTTCAGGAACCGGTCCCAAGTGTCCCAAAGGCCAAGGAAGAATGAGTAGGGGCTTTGCTCAGAGGAGGTGACCTCTGTAGGGTGTGATGCACAGAAGTTGGAGGAAGCCATTGGTGAGAGCAGGGAAAACACTCCAAGCAGAGGGACCAGCAAGGGAGAGTCCTTGAGGCGGAAAATGGCTTGGCAGGCATCGGGAAGGCCAGAAGGCCCAGGAGGCAGGAGCTCAGCAGGTGACAGGGATGGTGGCATGAAAGTTCAGAGAGGCCAGCAGGGCCTGTAGGCCCCAGAAAGGAGTTTGGCTTCCATTTCCAGCGCAGTATGCAGCCACATGAGATGTTTTTGCTTTTGTAAATTGTACTGAAGCAAATCACACATGCACAAAGGTGTACAAATCATAAGTGTACAATGCCATGAATTTTCACAAAGTGAACACACCCAGGAGATGGGCACTGAGATCAAAACCAGAGTGTGACCAGCACCCCAGCATCCTCCCGTAGGCCCCTCTAGTCACCACCCCCATGGGGAGCAGAGTCCCATGCACGGAGTAGTTTTCCTTGTCTTTGAACCTCTTATAAATGGAACCATCAGCAGTGTTCTCTGTGTCCAGCTTCTTTAGCTCAGCAGTACATTTGTGAGATTCACCCACCTTTTTTTTTTTAGACGGAGTCTCTGTCGCCCAGGCTGGAGTGCAGTGGCGTGATCTCGGCTCACTGCAATCTCCACCTCCTGGTTTCAAGCGATTCTCCTGCCTCAGCCTCCTGAGTAGCTGGGATTACAGGCACCCACCACCACGCCCAGCTACTTTTGTATTTTTCAGTAGAGACAACATTTCACCACATTGCCCAGGCTGGTCTTGAACTGAGCTCAGGCAGTACACCCACCTTGGCCTCCCAAAGTACTAGAATTACAGGCGTGAGCCACTGCACTTGGTGGATTCATTCACCTTTCATCAGTGGTTGTAGTTTTGCTTCTCTTCTTAATGGCACAGTCTTCCATTGTGTCGCTATACCACAATGCATCTATGCATTCGATTCATAAGGGGCATTTGTGGTCTCCTGTTTGGGGCTACTATGAACATTCTAGCCTTGTCTTTTGGTGTACCCGTGTGCACTTTTCTGATCACTGAAGGTTGTTCAACATGAAATTGACAAGATCTCATTTCAAGCTCACTCCCGCCCCTGCATCAGCTCCCCAGGGTGACACCACAACTGGACCAGCCTCAACTTTGCTTTTTTGTTTTTTGAGATGGAGTCTCGCTCTGTTGCCCAGGCCAATCTCGGCTCACCGCAGCCTCCGCCTCCCAGGTTCAAGCAATTATCTTCCCTCAGCCTCCAGAGTAGCTGGGACTACAGGTATTTTTAGTGGAGACAGGGTTTCACCATGGTGGCCAGGCTGGTCTCGAACTCCTGGCCTCAAGTGACCCGCCTACCTCAGCCTCCCAAAGTGCTGGGATTACAGGCTTGAGCCACTGTGCTGGCCTCAACTTTGTCTTTTGTTTCTTGGGTAGAATCCCCTATTAGAGTCTGGCCCCTTTTATGCCCTGATGATGTGTCTGACTCCCAACTCCCTTCCAAACCAGGAACTCGGCCATTCATTCCCCAGGCCTGGGTGTCCTGCGAAGAAAATGGACTCAAATGGACTCAGTCGTACCAAAGCTGCAGCTGGCTGTGAAGGTTGAGTTAAATGGGAAATGGCAGTGAAAGCTCAGGGCCCATTACCCAGGCCCTCCCGCCCCATAAAATGCCCTTTCTATTTGTTCTGTTCCAGGTCCAGGAAATGAAATGAAGACAAAAGCGCCCCCTGTGGGTGAGGGTAGGATGCAGCTCTCTTTCTTTTTTTCTTTTCTTTTTTTTTTTTTTTTTTGAGATGGAGTCTGGCTCTGTAGCCCATGCTGGAGTGCAATGGCGCGATCTTGGCTTACTGCAAGCTCTGCCTCTCGGGTTCGCGCCATTCTCCTGCCTCAGCCTCCCGAGTAGCTGGGACTACAGGTGCCCGCCACCATGCCTGGCTAATTTTTTTGTATTTTTAGTAGAGACGGGGTTTCACCGTGTTAGCCAGATGCAGCTCTCTTTCTAGGGCTCCCCAGCGCCCTGTCTTCTAGACCAAGGATGCCTACACTGCACCAGGCCAGCACAGACCCAGCCTCCACTGAGAGGTCAGTGCCCACAGGCTGCCCTCAGCTCTAAAGGCCCAGAGTGTGGATGAGCCAGGAAGCACTGCCACCCTTGCACACTTGCTCCCCATCTGGGATCCTCACCCCACCCCAGACCATTGGAGAGGTCTCCCCAGGTGTCCACCCAGCCTGCTCCCCTGGTTACTGTGCCCACAACATGTGGCACTTCCCCCGCACCCAGCCCCTCCCAATGCAAGCCGTGCCTCACTGCCAGACTGCGCGGGCAGGGAGGGACCTGTCCCCTGTTCCCGGAAGACGGGAGATCGCCCACACCTGGCACTGTGCCCAGCCCCTGCGGGGGCGTCATAAATATCTCCTGAATGATTCATTCATTCCTTTGGGAGAGAAAGCACGACCCCTTAGTGGTTAAAGGTATGGAGTTTGAAGTCACACAGACCTGGGTTCAATTCTGGCTCTGACCTTTGGCTCTGTGATCTTGGTCACCTCTCTGAGCCTGTTTCTTCATGTAAAATATGGAGTCACCACGACCAGACTAGGCCACAGTGAGGACTGAGATGATGTTGTAAGGCGCCAGCACAGAGCTGACCTACAGTTACAGCTCAGTCCTGGTGGGAGGGAGTAATTATCCATTCAGAAAAGGGGAAACTTTCCGCTGCGCCTCCTGTCGGTGTTTTCTTTGGCTCCCGGAGGTGCACGGTATCGGGTCCGTTTTTAAGGTAAAGAAACTGAGGCCTAGAAAGGGAACAGGATAACCCAGAGCGCGAAGGCTGGGGCTAGAACCCAGGCCGGCTGGCTCTGAGTCCAGTGCTTGGCCTGCCTCTCAGAGGCCTGTGGGCACATCCCCACCCATCCCTGTCCCCAGGCCTGGGAGCGAGGGGTTGGGCTTGGCCTCAGGGCGTCCCTGGATCCCAGACGCGCTTGGGGATCTCCGGCTCGGACCCCTGGAGCAGAGACAGCGCTCGAGGTTGTCACTTTAAATTAAAGAGGGGGCGAGCGGGCGAGCGGGCGAGCGCGAGGGAGCGCGCGGCGGGCTCCTGGGAGCGTGCCCGGACTGCAGCGCAGCTCCGGTCCACCGCTCCGGCCCGGCCGAGCCCCTGGCCCGCGCCGCGTCCCTCGGAGGCGGGCGCCCGGCGACACTGCAGGGGTGGCGTTGCCGCCGGCGGCCGGGCTAGGCGCAGGTGCGTGCGCGCTGCGGGAGGCGGGCCGGCAGCTGGAGCCCAGCCGGAGCGGCGGCCCCTCCACGGAGCCCGGGTGAGTACGCACCCCGACGACCCCCGTGCGCGGCCGGGATCACACCCTGATCGCTGACGCATGCAGCCCCCTCCTCGGGTCCGGGGCCCGGGACCCCAGAGCCCCGCGCACTCTGCGCGCCTGCACCTCCGCGCGGCGCTTGCACACGAACGAATGCCGGGCACCGCGCACGCTGGGCGCCCTTACCCGGCCCAGCCACTCCGCGCAGTGCGCATCACATCGCACGCCCCGCGTGTGCACACACGCGGCTCACCCCACCATTTACACGCCTCCCCGCGCCCACGCTGCACACACGCCCCTCACTTTCGCATTCAGCAACCTGACTGTCCTCACTGTCCCTGCTCTGGCTTCACACCCCCTCCCGACACTCTGGTCCCCATACACCCTGGGGGTTCCCGAGGCAGGAGCGCTGGGTCTGCGGGAACCGTCCCAATCTGGAGGGAAACGTTGCACCCCAGCCCAAGGAGGCACTGGCTGTGTGAAGAGCCAGAGATGACCCTCAGCCTCCGGTGGCACCAGCCTGAGTGGGGGGCTTTCCAGAGCTTAGGAGAGGGGTACGGCGGGGCAGGGGAGGAAGCTTGCCCAGACTCAGGGCCTCAAGGCTGTAGATTTGGGCTGAAGTGCGGGGAGGGAGGTGGGGGCCGGGAGCCTGGCCTGTGGGTGGAAGGCCCTAAACTGGCCATCCTGGGAGCCCTCTTCCAGGGGCTGCAGAGAGACTGTGTGCCGCCCTCCTCCATTCCCAAAAGCCTGGGAAAGCTGCACCATGGAATGTCAGCTCCTTTTCCCCATCAGGGGGTTACAGGTTTAGAGCGCAGCAGCAATAGTGCTTCCTATTAGAAATGGGAAACTGAGGCTCAGAGAGGGCAGGAGACCCACCCAAGTTACCATAGCCAGTGTGAAGAAGGGTTAGGACAAGTCCCCAAGCCCCCAGCCTCCCTACTCTGAAGTCTGAAAGCTTTCCTAAGCAGCTCTGCAGAGTGGGGGCTCCCAGCCTGGGTTTCAAACCCGGACTCTGCCACTTGTCAGCTCTGGTGACTGACTGACAAATAAGACACATCTGTAGGCTGGCAGTGCTGCCCACACTGCACCTCAGTTTCCTCTCCAGTGCAAGGAGCAGGGTAGCAGCCCCCTCAGAGGGCCGTGGTGCTGAGATGACACAGGGCAAGTCACACAGTAGGTGCCCAAGAAATGCTAGCCAGCACCTCCCAGCCAGTCTGTCCTGCGGTTTCTGTGGGCTGTTTGGGGGATGGCAGCAGGATGTGGTTATCTCAGAAAGCGGAGGAGGGGGACTTGAAAAGGTTTCAACCTAAAGATCCTGAAGAGGCTCACAGCTTGAAGGGTGAGGCTCTCCTGGGCCCACCTCCCAACCCTTCCCATTCCCTTGCTAGCCAGAGAATGATGTGAGGACACTGGGCAAGGAGGTGGGGTGGAGCAGAGGGCAGGGACAGAAGGCCCCTCTCCCCTGCCGAGGCACAGCGTTCTTGGAAAGCCAATTCTCTGACAAGCCCAGGAGGGGCCTCTGCCATGGTCTGATTCCAGCAAAGCCGGGGGAAGTGGGGGGCTCTTCCAACTCCCCACCCCAAAAGGCCTGCCTGGTCAGGAGTCAGCATGGTGGCCAAGAGCCCAGGCCCAGATCCATTGCACCCTGGCACCAATCCCGGTGTTGCTACTTGTATGCTAGGTGACCTCGGGCCCCAGCTTCCTCATCTGTAAAAGGGAGATCCATTAATCCATTGAATCATCATGTCCACATTGTGTACCTACGACAACCAGGTGCAGTGCTAAGCACTTAGCACATATTATGTCCATATGCATGCAGCAGTAAGGAGATATGGCTAGGTAGGTATGATCGAGCTGGAATTTGAACCTAGAGCTGTTTTCAATGAGTAAGCTCTGTGCAGTTTAGGGTCTGGGGGTTTGGGACTGAACGAATTGGTCGGATGGGGAGGGGTGCTGCAGGGGATGGGATGTGCAATCTGGGAGCTCAGTGAGGGTCTGGAGCCACTCTGGTCCCCATGTTATGCTCTTTGCTGTGTGTCTGGACACCGGGGACGCTCTGGTCACAGGCTGCCCTGGTCCTACTGTACCTTGTCGCTATCCTCTTCTAGCCAAAGCCACAGTCCCTCTGCCTGGCAGACTTTCAGGCTGCCAGCGGGAGCCCACTGAAGTCGTCCCAGGTGAGATGGAGTCAAGGGGTCTCAAAGTGAGCAAAGCCGTTGAGAAGGGTACCTGCTGTACAGCCAGCACTTGCAACTTGGTCTCGGCTTCCTGCTCACTGGTTGGGTGACCTTGGGCCAATTCACTGCCCTTCTCTGAGCCTCCCTCTCGTCCTCTGTGGAGGACAGTCTGTGGAGGATGGGGTAGTAACAGGATTTGCCCCATGGGTCTTACGGATGGGGAAGATGGCATGAGGGTTGTCACTGCTAATGAAAGAGGGGCTGGACTGGGCAGCAGGAATGGCTGCCAGGCCCAGCTCTACCACTGCTGGCTGTGTGGCTTTGGGCAAGTCACTTAACCTCTCTTAATCTCCCATAGCTTTGCTGGGCTTGGTGAGATCGCGCCACTTCATTCCAGCCTGGATAAAAGAGCAAAACTCCGTCTCAAAAAAAAGAAAAAAAAAAACAAAAGTAGCTCATTCAAAGTCCACTTTACCAGGCTTATGAACAGGGATGCGTCTAGGGGCCAACAGATTCTAGCAGTGAATAGAAGGATGCAGCCAGGGAAGAGGCAGAGCTGACTTAGCTCCACCTCCTGCTGGAGTCGGGAGATGCAAACCCATTGTCCCCAGATCTTCTAACTTTTTTTTTTTTTTTTTGAGACGGAGTTTTGCCCTTGTTGCCCAGGCTGGAGTGCAATGGTGTGATCTCGGCTCACTGCAACCTCCACCTCCCAGGTTTAAGCGATTTTCTGACTCAGCCTTTCCAAGTAGCTGGGATTATAGGCATGTGCCGCCAAGCCCAGCTAATTTTATATTTTTAATAGAGTTGGGGTTTCTCCGTGTGGGTCAGGCTGGTCTTGAACTCCCGACCTCAGGTGCTCCCGGCCTTCCAAAGTACTGGGATTACAGGCATGAGCCACTGCGCCTGGCCAGATCTTCTAACTTTCAAAGGGAAGCTGGAAATCCTTTTTAAATCAATTTTTTAATGGGAAAGTCCCCACTCACCGCATACTGCTTTCTTTTGAGGCACAGTCTGACTATGTTGTCCAGACTGGTTTTGAACTCCTGGGCTCAGGAGATCTTCCCACATCAGCCTCCCCAGTAGCTGGGACTGCAGGCACAACCCACTGCACCCAGCTAAATTTTTCAATTTTAAAAGGCTGGCAACTCACTTAAATGTAAGACAAATCAACACATCTGTAGGCTGGCAGTGCTGCCCACACTGCCCAGACTAGGGATTAGGGGGCCTGTGTAGGCCATCACCAGGCTGCTAACCACAGCAGCCAATACGTACCAAGCCTGATTACACGTACCTTCTCATTCCACCCTCCTGGCAGCCTCACATCTGCTTTACAGATGGGGAACTGAGGCTCTAAGAGACTAAGAAAATTGCCCAAGGCCGCTGCAGCTAGCCAGGGGCAGATATGGGAGTCAGAGCTGGGTGCAGCTGACTACAAACCCTGTGCTCAGGATGACCCCCTCTAGGAGCCTCCACCTCTCCCGCAGTTCTCTTCTCCCTCCACTCAGGCAGATGAGATTCTGCCTTCACAGGGCACCAGGCTGGAACTTCTGTCTGGAAGCCAGGGGCGGTGGCTCACGCCTGTAATCCTAGCACTTTGGGAGGCCAAGGCGGGAGGATCACTTGAGGTCAGGAGTTCTGAGACCATCCTGGCCAACGTGGAGAAACCCCATCTCTATTAAAAATACAAAAATTAGCTGGGCATAGTGGCGCATGCCTCTAATCCCAGCTACTTGGGAGGTTGAGGCAGGAAAATTGCTTGAACCTGGGAGGCAGAGATTGCAGTGAGCTGAGATCGTGCCACTGCATTCAAGCCTGGGTGACAGAGTGAGGCTCTGTCTCAAAAAAAAAAAAAAAGAAAAAAAGGAACTTCTGTGGGGTGTGCCTAGCAGTGATTCACACCCTCACTGAAATCTCAGCTCCCTGGGAAAGGATGTCGTGTTAAAAGGAGAGGAGAGAACAGACAGCATGGGAGTCTGGGGTCTGAGCTGGACCAGCCATGGAGGTGATGGGGCCCCGGACAGCCAGAGGCCGGATGCAGCTTGAGGCTTTGTCCCATACCACGCCTGTTGTGCCGTGGGATGTACTTTGCCTTGCATACCTTGCTCGTATGCTGCTGGCATTGGCTGTCCCAGCTTGGCTCCACTCTTGCAAAGTCAGCTTGTGCCAGGTAAGCAGGAAAAAGCCGATGGCTTATCTGATTCCCGGCAAGGCAGCAGCAGGCTGGGAGGTGTGTGTGTGCACGTTAGCGTGTGTTTCAGCGTATCCAGGCCAGCTTCCACCAGGAGCTAGGACCACCTTGGACAGGGACCCGGTGACCCATTTGACTGGCAGATTCTTAGGAAACTTTTTGGAAACCATATGCCCACCTGCAGAGAGGCACAGTGGTTAGGAGCATGGAGCCAGATGGCCTGGGTTGAACAGTTTATTAGCTGTGTGGCCTGGGGCAAATTACACCCTGGGACTCTCACCCGCAAACCAGAGATAATAATAGTACCTACCTCATGGGGCTGTTAGGAGGATTAAATGAGGTCAGATATAAGCAAAGTGCTTAGAACGGGGCTTGATGTATAAGAAGTGCTCGGCAAGGTTGCCTGTTCCTATCATTATCTCCAGCCCAGGCCCAGGAATGAGTTTCCACTCTAGTCAGGACGGATGAAGCCCTTCCTGGCTTAGCACCGCCCTTCCATCTCCATGACAACGCACATCTCCTTGTGGGAGTGGGGGCAGCATCAGGAGAGCTGGGAGCCAGGAGCTGGCTGTGCAACTTACCTGACCTGCTTCTCGAGGCTCCTGGGCACCCCCGGACTTAAGGGGGTGGCCTAGGACTTATGGCATCCCAAATGTGCTGGATGACCCTGACTGAAGCATGGCACCCCAGCTTCTTGACTCCAAAGCCACAGATTGGGGAGAACCCCGGGGTTCCTGAAAATGTTGAGGGCCTTAGCTTTACCCTCTGATTCAACCCCTGTCCCAAAGGGAACCTACAGGATGCTCCAAGGGGTCGGGAACTAGTGGGTCACGCTCCCCGAGGACTTTTTATACTGCACCTGAATGGTGTTTGGATTTTTTGCAAATTGGTTGCTACCTTTAAAACTCAGGAAAGTGCATGTAAAAAATTCAGGTATCTGGCTTTTCTTTAAAGTGCCAGAAGATCAAGCCACAGTGGGTGGCTTTCCTGCTGGGGCAGAAAGGCAGCGGCCCTCAGGCCAGGCCATCACTCTGCACTTCTCACGTCCCCTTCCCCTCGCCCTACCACCCTGCACCAGGCCTGCAGGCTTACTGTGTGTAACCACCTCTCTGAACTACACGGGAATCCAGAGGTTGGGGCGGGCGTTATCCTGGCCCTCTGCGCCCTTGACCTGAGATCAGCGCAGCCCATCCCAGTTTCCCTTTTCCAGGACTCCCCACACGCACCCATCGAGAACACATCCGTGAGCCAGATTTACTTCTTAGCACAATAATAAAACAATGAGCAGTCGCCTAGCTTCAGGTAATGGATTGTAGGAGCTCCCAGACCTTTCTAGAACAACTTCAGTTGTTCCTAAAAGCTGGGGGTGGAGGGTGGGGTGGGGAAGAAACCATGCCAAGCAGTGAAAGGACTGATAATAGAATATTGCAGAGATGCAGCCTTTCTTTCCCAATCAAAATGGAAACATTTGAAGGAGGGCTCCGGCTCAAGCCAGGGGTGCCTTGCTCTTATGAGTCGCCTACCGCGTCGCCGCTGGTCAGCCTGATGTTGTTAGGATGGAAATGAGCTGGGGTTGCAAATTTGGCAAATACAAAAACAGGTCGCCCAGGAGCATTGACGTTTTGGATGAGCAATGGAAAAGATTTTGGTGTAGGTATGTCCTATGGACTATTTGGGACACACATATTAAAAGCTGATTTGAAATTTGGCCGGGCACGGTGGCTCACACCTGTAATCTCAGCACTTTGGGAGACCGAGGCTGGTGGATCACATGAGGTCAGGAGTTTGAGATCAGCCTGGCCAACATGGTGAAATCCCATCTCTACTAAAAATACAAAAATTAGCCAGGTGTGGTGGCACATGCCTGTCATCCCAGCTACTTGGGAGGCTGAGGCAGGAGATCACTTGAACCCAGGAGGCAGAGGCTGTAGTGAGCCAAGATCGAGCCACTGCACTCTAGCCTGGGCAACAAAGAGAGACTCCATCTAAAAAAAGAAAAGACGAAGAAAAAAGAAAACAAAGGCCAGGCGCAGTGGCTCAAGCCTGTAATCCCAGCACTTTGGGAGGCCGAGACGGGCGGATCACGAGTTCAGGAGATCTATAATCATCCTGGCTAACACGGGTGAAACCCGCCTCTACTAAAAATACAAAAAAAAAATTAGCCGGGCAAGGTATGTATGCCTGTGTAGTCCCAGCTACTCTCTCTCGGGAGGCTGAGGGGCAGGAGAATGGCGCGAACCCGGGAGGCGGGCTTGCAGTGAGCTGAGATCCGGCCACTGCACTCCAGCCTGGGCAACAGAGCCAGACTGCCTCAAAAAAAGAAAAAAGAAAACAAAGCAAAATCTGAAATTCACATGCCACTGGGCATCCTATGTTTTATCTGGCAATCCTGAAAGAGTCTTAGAATGCTTGAAAAGAGCTTTAAACATCATTTCTTAAAATGCCAAGCCTCCCTTTGGTAGCATGCCCCTTATAGCGGAGTGTAAGCTCTGGATGACAGGCACGCGCGTGCCAGGAGGCCAGGACCTGGGAACGGGACACTGACTCTCTGCAGCCCTATCCGCTTACTCTCTTTTCCCTTCCAGTCACAGTCACCACAGCAGGCACCATGGCAGTGGATGTGGCAGAATACCATCTGAGCGGTGAGTGCCCAGGGCAAGCCCCTCCTGGATCACGCCTACGAGACCCTTACCCCAGGCCTGGGTGGGAGGTGTCCATGGGACATGAGTAATTTGTCCTTGCCATTATTGCCTTCACTGTCAAGGGCAGTCAGTGACTTGCCCAAGGTCAGACAGCCCTGGGGACATCAAGCTTGGCCCAGTCTGCCATCTCCTCATCTTGCCACTCAAGTGACTCCTTCCTGTTAAAGTGACTTTCTCTCTTTCACTTGAGAGGGTCCCCGGGGAGACCCTCGTCCTGCTGCACCCTGGGGATGAGCCTGTGAGTCGGAATCCACTCACCGAGGCCTTTTGTGGAGGCTGTCAAGTAGCCAAGGGAAAATAAATCCAGGAAGGTCAATGTTAGATTCATGAGGCATTAAACTCAGAGACCACCCAGTCCGGAGACAGAAGCTATGGTGAGCTGAGATCACACCACTGCACTCCAGCTTTCCAGCCTGGGCGACAGAGTGAGACTCTGTCTCATTAGGAAAAAAAAAATAGAGGCCACCCAGTCCAGGGCCATTGCTCCCACCCTGTCACCCTGTGCCCCAGCAGGGAGATGGGAGCTGGCCCGGAGATGCCTCGAGACTCCAGACATACTCCTGCAGCCCTCCCCATGGACGGTAGATGGGGTCAGAGCTGAAACACACCAGCCGTCTTTTCTCCCTTTGTTCTTCTCCCCATTCACAGATGGGAGAAGTGAGGCTCAGAGAGTAACGGGGTCAGGACGTGCCCTCAGGTCTCCTGACTCCCAGGCCCAGGCTCCCCATCACTCCAGGTCCTACCCTAACACAGCCCCTGGGAAGCCCAGGGCTGATCTGAAGGGTGTGCCTGGGTTTTCCCATCACTTTTCACCCTCGGGCTCACAGGTCTAGTCCCCCACACCCCACCCCCTATCTGTGTGGCCTTGGGCACGTGGTGAAACCTGAGCTTCTACTTACTCATCTGTAAAATGCAAACGATGAGCCTTGCCTCAGGGCTGTTGGGAAGATTTAGAGAGCTGATGGATGTGCAGCGCCCAGCACAGTGCAGACGCCACTCTCCCAGCGCCAGGGCTTTGCACATGCTGTTCTCCTGGCCTGGAGTTCTTCCCTGCCTCTGCCTCTGCCTCTGCTTGCCTGAGTCCTGGGGCCTGGTGTCAGAGTTACAGGTGCAAATCTGGACCCAGTCTGTCTGGAGGCAGATCTTTCCTCTGTCCCTCAGCTTCCTCATCTGTAAAATGGGGAAAGCAATAGAACCAACCTCACAGGATTGCCTTGACTGGATGGGTTAATATATGTGACGTGCTTAGAACAGGACCTGGCAAATCATAAATAGTAAGTGCTTCATAAGGGGAGTTATTCCTCCTCCTCCTCGTCCCCCTCGTTTCCGGTCTTAGCCTAGACCCCACTTCCAATATCACCCAAAGACTGGTATTCCATAAAATCAGTAAACAAATGAATGTGAATTGTCATTTCATGCCACCTTCCTGGGGCTTTTCCTTCTGTGCCCCCAGCCCTGCCCCCTATTCTGCCACACCGGGCATGGGTTTCATCCTTCAGCTCCCAAGAGCCTCAGGCACAGGGGAGCCTGAACCTGCTTTGCCACCTGGCTGTACCCACAGCCTGCTCGGAGACCTTGGGCCTCTGGTCCTGCCCTCTGGCCAACCCCCGGCTACCACCCAGCCCTGCTGTGACCCTGTTCCCAGGACTCCCAGAACATGCCAAGCCTTGGCAGGGCAGGGCCCGGGAGCCTCTGTGGATCTCTTTGTTACGGGTGTATTTAGCCCACAGGTGACATTCTGTCAACAGGAGCAGGAGGAAGGAGGGTTTCTTCACGGCCCTTCCATTATCATTACCCATTCCTTCTGTTTTCCCCTGGTCTGCCCAGCCCGTGACTATGTGCTGCATTACTTTTACACACATCACAATTGTGTGATTAGACCGTGTTGGGGATTCATTTTTTTTCCTCTCTTAACAATGCCAGAAATGTGTCTCTGCATTGCCACAGTGCCATCCTAATGACCTCAGTTGTCATGCTCAAAGGCCAGTGACATTTCCTCCCAAGACAGTGCCACCAGCCCTCCCTGGCCCCCTCGGTGGGACCTTCGGGCTGTTTCCAGATTTCTGCTGTTATAAATACAGCCTCGATGACTCATCCCAGACAGAAAACTTGTTGGGATTTTCCCTTTAGAATAAATTCATCAGAGTGGTTCCGCTAGATGGGGGATGTTCTTGTCATCTGCATTTTCCAGACAGAGTCTGAAGCCCAGAGGTGCTGGGTGACTTGCCTGGAAACCAAGGTACCTGTGCCCGGCTCTGCCGTTTCTCACCGATGGCCTTGAGTGGAGAAACAGATGTGCCCGTTACCCTTCCTTGGTCTCAGTTTTCCTCTTTTAGAAAGTAGGGCCATGGCCGGGTGCGGTGGCTCACACCTGTAATCCCAGCACTTTGGGAGGCTGAGGTGGGCGGATCACCTGAGGTCACGAGTTCAAGATCAGCCTGGCCAACATGGTGAAACCCTGTCTCTACTAGAAATACAAAAATTAGCCGGGCGCGGTGGTGGACGCCTGTAATTCCAGCTACTCGGGAGGCTGAGGCAGGAGAATCACTTGAACCCAGGAGGCAGAGGTTGCAATGAGCTGAGATCGTGCCACTGCACTCCAGCCTGGGCAACAAGAGCGAAACTCTATCTCAAAAAAAAAAAAACAGAAAAAAAAAGAAAAAGAAAAGAAAAGAAAGTAGATCCTCACAGGGTGCTTAGTGCTGGGAGGGCGTCAGGGCTGGAGGCCAGTGAGTCAGTGCTGTGGATCTGGCTAAAGGTGGCTCAGTAGACAGCAGGGCAGCCTAGAAGGGCTGCCCCACTGTGTGCTCCATTCCAGTGCATCTGGGCTTCAGGGCAGCAGTGATGAGGAACTTCTCTAGCCCCAGGTCCCCTCCCTCCCTCCCCCAGGCACTCTGCCCACTCTGGGCTTTTTATACCCCTCTATTCTTCCTGCCCTTGACTTCCAGCTCCTGTTGCTGTGGCCTGGCACACTTCTTGCCCCTCCTGATATCTCGGCTTACATGTCCCTCCTCCGGGAAGCCTTCCCGGGCTGCTCCCATTCCCAGTACGCTGATTTGTCTATTTATTTGCCTGCCCCACACCACCCCCTAGATTGCCAGCTACTTAAGGACAGGGACTTGGCCTGGGGCTGACTTAGCCCTGGCTACCTGTGCCCATAGGCTGCTGGCGCACCAGGGTGGGTGCTCGATGGATGTGCAGTGATCCATCTCCAGCCCTGAGATGCCCTTCGCGCCCCTCTGCACCTTGCTGCAAGGGAACTGTGCAGGGTTGAGGCCGGGTGGGGTAGTGGTTAGCCCGCTTGCTTTGGGGTCAGGCTGCCAGAGTTGGAGTCCCAGCATCACCCCTTCTGGGCTCTGTGACCTTGAGCAAGTTCTTTAGTCTTTCTGTGCCTCAGTTTCCTCACTTGAATTGAGACAGACATAGTACTAAGAACAGTTTAGAGAGCTGTATTTGCCAGCACTGTGACCTGCAGAATGAATCCCAGTGTCTCCTTGGCTTCCTGTGGGGAAGCAGAGCCAGGTTTCCTAGGAGAGGGAGGCAAAACCTTGGAACGTGTGTGGTCCTGCCTCGTGCCAAGCACGGTGCTAGGGAGGACGCGCCTGCCACAGTTGAGGGGGTTGTTAATTTCCGTTTTCGGGGGCAGCAAGGCTCAGAGAGGGAAGGTTATTGACTCATCAGCAGAGCAAAAGCCTCTGAGCATCCGGATTTGTCTCCGAGCCCTGCACAGCCTGCAGCCACCTCACTTGTGGGTGAGTTGTTTGTTTGTTTTGGTAAGAGATTCACGGAGAGATGAGATTCACATACTGCGCAATTTACCCACTGAAAGTGTACAATTCAGTGGTTTTTAGTATATTGTGTGACCAGCCACACAATCCATTTTTAGAATATTTTCATCATCCCCCAAAGAAACCCTATTTCTCCCAACTTTCCAGCCCCTGACAGTCACTAATCTACTGTATAGACTGGTGTCAATTCTGTCTACGTAGATTTGCCTGTTCTGGATATTACGTACACCGGCTGATCATCCCCAATCCAAAAATACAAAATCGAAAATCTGAAATTTTTTGCGGGCCGACATGATGCTGAAAGGAAATGTCCATTGGAGCATTCTGGATTTCAGATATTTGGATTAGGAGTGCTTAACCTATAAGTGTAATGTAAATATCCCCAAATCAGAAAAAACCTGAAATCCAAAACACTTCTGGTCCCAAGCAACACGGGGAAGTGTATGTCTTGTTCGACATGGGATCTCCAGCACCTAGCACATAGTAGGCATCCAATAAATATCCATTCAATGAAGAAGTCAGTGCTGCTCCCCGGGTGGGGGTCTGTATCCACTAGGAAGCCCTAATGAGAGGCTGCCCTTGCCTTGCAGTCATCAAGAGCCCCCCTGGCTGGGAGGTGGGTGTCTATGCTGCAGGGGCCCTGGCCCTGCTGGGAATCGCAGCTGTGAGCCTGTGGAAGCTCTGGACGTCGGGGAGCTTCCCCAGCCCCTCTCCGTTCCCCAATTACGACTACAGGTACCTTCAGCAGAAGTACGGCGAGAGCTGCGCAGAGGCCAGGCAGAAGGTGAGGCTTCTGCTCCTGCAGGTGCACAGCGAGTGCGACCCCATGCCCCCACATCCACTCAGATCGGCCTTCAGCCCCTCTCCCTCCATCACCGCCTCCTCCTGGTTGATGTCCTCCTTTGAAGGGGAGTAGACCTCCCTCCTCCCCTTTCACATCTGCACTGTTTTTTTTTTTTTTTTTTTTTTTTTTGAGATAGAGTTTCCCTCTTGTTGCCCAGGCTGGAGTGCAATGGCATGATCTGGGCTCACTGCAACCTCTGCCTCCTGGGTTCAAGCGATTCTCCTGCCTCCGCCTCCCAAGTAGCTGGGATTATAGGCATGCACCACCATGCCCAGTCAGTTTCGTATTTTTAGTAGAGATGGGGTTTCACCATGTTGGTCAGGCTGGTGTCGAACTCCTGACCTCAGGTGATCCATCTGCCTCGACCTCCCAAAGTGCTGGCATGAGTCATCACACCCGGCCTGCTTTTGAACTACTAACATCTTCCTTCTTTCTTTCTTTCTTTCTTTCTTTCTTTCTTTCTTTCTTTCTTTCTTTCTTTCTTCTTTCTTTCTTTCTTTTTCTTTTCTTTCTTTCTTTCTTTTTCTTTCTTTTCTTTCTTTTTTTTTTTTTCAAAATGCTCTTGTGGAGGGCTACCCAGCAGGAGCGATGTCCAGAATAACCTGATATATTTATTTCTTCTTTCTTTCTTTTTTTTTTTTTTTTTTTTTTTGAGACAGGGTCTCACTCTGTCACCCAGGCTGGAGTGCTCTGGCACAATCTCAATTCACTGCGACCTTCACCTCCTGGGCTCAAGCAATCCTCCCACCTCAGCCTCATAAGTAGCTGGGACTACAGGCCCAAGCCACGATGCCTAGCTAATTTTTTTGGTTTTTTGTAGAGACAGGGTTTCACCACGTTGGCCAGGCTGGCCTCAAACTCCTGGGCTCAAGAGATCTGCCCGCCTCGGCCCCGAAAAGTGCTAGAATTACAGGCGTGCACCACCGTGCCAGGTCGTTCTCTTTTCACCTCCCTTGTAGCTGAAGCATTTTGACATACTGTTGAACACACATCATAAGCATTATTTTAATGGCTGTAGGAGATTCCTTTTTGTGCATGTGCCATGATTGACTAAATGTCATGATAAATAATGCAGTGGATGTTCTGTATGTAAAACTTTGTCTTCATTTGGGATAGTGTACTTTGGATGGATGTCCACATGTGGAATTGTTGTATCGGGGGCACACACATTCTTAGGGCTCTCACTATACGTTGCCGAATGTTTTATCATTTAACACATGGCAGAGATTTTTCCGAATGTCATGTAGAGTTCCAGAAAGCACAGCCAGAATCTATTACCAGATTAGAGTCCCTCATGCTCACTCACTTAAGGTGTCTGGGGGGACTATCTCACATGCTGTTGGGGGAGTGTAAATTTGAAAAAACTTTTCCAGGCCTGGCGTGGTGGCTGACATCTGTAATACCAGCACTTTGGGAGGCCGAGGTGGGTGGATCACCTGAGGGCAGGAGCTCAAGACCAGACTGGCCAACATGGTGAAACCCTGTCTCTACTAAAAATACAAAAATTAGCTGGGTGTGGTGACACATGCCTGTAATATCAGCTACTCGGGAGGCTGAGCACGAGAATCACTTGAACCTGGGAGGCAGAAGTTGCAGTGAGCCAAGATCGTGCCACTGCACTCCAGTCTGGTTGACAGAGCGAGACTCTGTCTCAAAAAAAACCCCGCTTTTCCAAAGAGCATTTCGGCAACGCTTGTCAAAAGCCTTCAAAGGACTGACTGGGCGCGGCGGCTCACGCCTGTAATCCCAGCACTTTGAGAGGCTGAGACTGGTTGATCACCTGAGGTCGGGAGTTCGAGACCAGCCTGACCAACATGGAGAAACCCTGTCTCTACTAAAAGTACAAAACTGGCCGGACGTGGTGGCACATGCCTGTAATCCCAGTTACTTGGGAGGCTGAGGCAGGAGAATCGCTTGAACCCGGGAGGTAAAGGTTGCGGTGAGCTGAGATCGTGCCATTGCACTCCAGCCTGGGCAACGAGAGCAAAACTCTGTCTCAAACAAAACAAAACAAAACAAAAAAAATTAGCTGGGCATGGTGACAGGCGCCTGTAATCCCAGCTACTCAGGAGGCTGAGACACGAGAATTGCTTGAACCCAGGAGCCGAGATCGCAGCCGTGCACTCCAGCCTGGGCAACAGAGTGAGACTCCATCAAAAACAAAAACAAAAAACCTTCAAGGGACTGTGTCCTCTGAGCCAGGATTTTAAGAAAGCTATTCGATACTGCAGCATTTGTATTTCTGAAAAAGTAGAAACAACGTAAGTGTCCAACAGTGCGAAAGAGTGAATTAAATTATGATTATCTGCTCAATGGAAAATTGGGGAACCATGAAAATTATGGTAAGCAGCCAGGTGCAGTGTCTCATGTCTGTGATCCCAGCATTTTGGGTAGCCAAGGCAGAAGGATCTCTTGAGCCCAGGAGTTGGAGACCAGCCTGGGCAACAAAGCAAGATCTCATCTCTACCAATAAATAAATAAATAAATAAGCCAGATGTGGCTGGGCGCGGTGGCTCATGCCTGTAATCTCAGCACTTTGGGAAGCCGAGGCGAGCAGATCACCTGAGGTTGGGAGTTCGAGACCAGCCTGACCAACATGGAGAAAGGCCGTCTCTACTAAAAATACAAAAAATTAGCTGGGTGTGGTGGGGCATGCCTGTAGTTCCAGCTACTCGGGAGGCTGAGGCAGGAGAATCGCTTGAATCCAGGAGGTGGAGTTTGCAATGAGCCGAGATCATGCCACTGCACTCCAGCCTAGGCAACACAGTGAGACACCATCTTAAAAAAAAAAAAAAAAAATAGGCCGGGCGCGGTGGCTGAAGCCTGTAATCCCAGCACTTTGGGAGGCCGAGACGGGCGGATCACAAAGTCAGGAGATCGAGACCATCCTGGCTAACACGGTGAAACCCCATCTCTACTAAAAAATACAAAAAACTAGCTGGGCAAGGTGGCGGGCGCCTGTAGTCCCAGCTACTCGGGAGGCTGAGGCAGGAGAATGGCGTGAACCCCGGAGGCGGAACTTGCAGTGAGCTGAGATCCGGCCACTGCACTCCAGCCTGGGCGACAGAGCGAGACTCTGTCTCAAAAAAAAAAAAAAAAAAAAATAGCCAGGTGTAGTAGCTCACGCCTGTGGTCGCAGACACTTGGGAGAGTGAGGTGGGAGGATCGCTTGGGCCCAGAAGATTGAGGCTGTGGAGAGCTGTGATCGCACTCCACTCTGGGCAAGTGAGACCCTGTCTCAAAAAAAAAAAAAAAAAATTATGGTAATGAAGGCATGGAAGATGTTTGTGGTATAAAAGGTTCTTGTTTTCTCAAATCCCAAGGTCAATTTAAGGAAAATAAAAATATTTATTTATTTATTTGTTTTTGAGCCGGAGTCTCACCCTGTCGCCCAGGCTGGAGTGTAACGGCGTAATCTTGGCTCGCTGCAACCTCCGCCTCCTGGGTTCAAGCAGTTCTCCTGCCTCAGCCTCCTGAGTAGCTGAGATTACAGGCGCATGCCGCCACACCCGGCTAATTTTTGTAGTTTTAGTAGAGACAGGGTTTCACCATGTTGGCCAGGCTGGTCTTGAACTCCTGACCTCAGGCGATCTGCCACCTCAGCCTCCCAAAGTGCTGGTATTACAGGCGTGAGCCACCGTGACTGGCCAAGGGAAAAAAAAAAAATTAATATTTGGGTGAGCGTCACCCAACATGAAAGCTTCCTGTGTTGTAAAATTCCCTTGTGGCTGCTCCATCATCTCTTGAGTGGCTGGCTTCTGGTATTCTTACCCGTTCTTCTTCTGGGACACTTAGGGTGCTAGCTGTTTTTCCTTTTTCTAAACATCACTGCAATCGACAACTTGATGTATGGAATTCTGTCCCTACAAATAAACATGTTAAGAAAAAGTTGAGGGGCCAGGCGCGGTGGTTCACGCCTGTAATCTCAGCACTTTGGGAGGCCAAGGCAGGTGGATCATGAGGTCAGGAGTTCAAGACCAGCTTGGCCAACATAGTGAAACCCCGTCTCTACTAAAAATACAAAAATTAGCTGGGTGTGGTGGCGGGTGCCTGTAGTCCCAGCTACTTGGGAGGCTGAGGCAGGAGAATTGCTTGAACCCAGGAGGCAGAGGTTGCAGTGAGCCAAGATTGTGCCACTGCACTCCAGCCTGGGCAATGCAGCAAGACTTTGTCTCAAAAAATAAATCAATAAATAAATAGTTGGCCAGGCGCAGTGACTCACGCCTGTAATCCCAGCACTTTGAGAGGCCGAGGTGGGCAGATTGCCTGAGGTCAAGAGTTTGAGACCAGCCTGGCCAACATGTAGACACCCCGTCTCTTCTAAAAATACAAAATTAGCCAGACGTGGTGGCGCACACCTGTAATCCCAGGTCCTCAGGAGGCTGAGGCAGGAGAATTGCTTGAACCCGAGAGGTGGAGGTTGCAGTGAATCGAGATCTTGCCACTGCACTCCAGCCTGACGACAGAGTGAGACTCTGGCTCAAAAAAAAAAAAAAAAAAAAATGTCTCGTGTACCCCTAGGCTGGGCACGGTGGCTCAGGCCTGTAATCCCAGCACTTTGGGAGGCTGAGGTAGGTGGGCAGATCACCTGAGGTTGGGAGTTCGAGACCAGCCTGACCAACATGGAGAAACCCTGTCTCTACTAAAAATACAAAATTAGCCAAGCATGGTGGCGCATGCCTGTAATCCCAGCTACTCAGGAGGCTGAGGCAGGAGAATCACTTGAACCCTGGAGGGAGAGGTTGCAGTGAGTCAAGATCGCGCCATTGCACTCCAGCCTGGGCAACAAGAGTGAAACGCGGTCTCAAAAAAATAAATAAATAAATAAGTGACATGAAATAATATTAAACAAGGACCTTCCTAGCTAAGGGATGCAGGGCTTCTGTGAAAGGGGAACTTGGAGATTCGAGAATGAACAGGACTTACTCATCTCTTTGACGTCTCCCAGTGACCCTGCCTATGGCCCCCATGATGCTCCCACATCCCTCTTTCTCATCCCCAGAGAGTGCCTGCCTGGAATGCCCAGCGGGCCAGCACGCGGGGATCATCCAGCCGCAAAGGCAGTCTCAGCATTGAGGACACTTTTGAGAGCATCAGTGAGCTGGGGCCTCTGGAGCTGATGGGCCGGGAGTTGGACCTGGCCCACTGTGGGACCCTCCGGAAGTCCCAGTCGGCCGACTCCCTGAACTCCATCTCCTCTGTGAGCAACACCTTTGGGCAGGACTTCACCCTGGGCCAGGTGGAGGTGAGCATGGAGTACGACGCTGCCTCCCACACCCTGCACGTGGCGGTGCTGCAGGGCAAGGACCTCCTGGAGCAGGAGGAGGCCAGCTTCGAGTCCTGCTTCATGCGCGTCAGCCTGCTGCCCGACGAGCAGATCGTGGGCATTTCCCGGGTAAGTGGGGCTTAGGGTGGGGCACAAGGGTGCTCTGGTCTCACTAGACGCCTCCCAGGCAGACAGGGCGGTGGGGCCCGGCAGGATCCCAGGAAGGCACTAGAGCGCAAATATGGATGCTGATCCCAGAGCTGAAGCTTCAGACGGTAGAGAAAGCTCCATACAGAGCCGGGAGTTGGGGGGCTCCACCTGAAGGCTCCCATTGTGTGGAGTTCTTAGCTCTCCTGCTAGGTGAATACAGAGTGTGGCAACTGTCCCTGTCCACATCTGCCCTGTGTCAACATGGGGTCCCAGCAGAAAAGGGATGACATGCTCAAGAGGGCTAATTTGGGGAGAGCTTAATAACAGGACTGTCCAGGTACAGTGACTCATGCCTGTAATCCCAGCACTTTGGGAGGCCAAGGTGGGAGGATCGCTTGAGCCTAACCAGGAGTTGAAGGCCAGCCTAAGCAACACGGCAAAATTCCTTCTCTAACAACAACAACAAAAAAATTTAGCTGGGTGTGGTAGTGCCAGCTAATGTATAGTCCCAGCTATTCAGGAGGCTGAGATGGGAGGATCACTTGAGTCCAGGAGGTTGAGGCTGCAATAAGCCACAATTGCACCACTGCACTCTAGCCTGGGTGACAGAATGAGACCCTATCTCAAAAAATAAAAATAGGGGTGGGCGCAGTGGCTCACACCTGTAATCCCAGCCCCTTGGAAGGTTGAGGCAGGTGGATCACCTGAGGTCAGGTGTTTGAAACTAGCCTGGTCAACATGCTGAAACCCCATCTCTCCCAAAAATACAAAAATTAGCCAGGCATGGTGGTGCACACCTGTAATCCCAGCTATGTGGGTGGCTGAGGCAGGAGAATTGCTTGAACTCAGGAGGCGGAGGTTGCAGTGAGCCAAGATCATGCCACTGCACTCCAGCCTGGGCGACAAAGTGACTCCACCTCAAAAATAATAAATAAATAAATAAATTTTAAAAATGAAAATAACAAGAACATTTAGAGTGGCGCAGATGGGTTGTGAGGCGACCTCAGGGATGGCATGGTACCCTGGAGGGGTGTAACAGGAGGGGCGGCCCCACTCTAGATCTGAAGGGATGAGGGGAAGGTGAGGTTACTGGGCCCAAAAGGATAGAGGGCCACCTTTTGTGGAAAGGGCTACCTTGGTGGGAGCTGCGCTCTTTGGCCAAGGGACATGGTCGTCCCGCAGCAATACTGCAGAGAAGGACCTCCCTCCCCCTCCAGTTTCCTTCTGGTGACCTCCACTGGTTGACCTGACCAGAAGCCAAAGGCCAAGGGAATCTGTTGACCCAGCCCATGGAGGTCAACTCTCAGGGCCAGAGCAGAGTGGGGAAGGGTGAAGAATAAAGCGTGAGGGGCAGGGAAGGCACCCAGTCCCTTAGGCTACCCTCCACACATCCCTGTACCTCACAGAGCCAAGCCAACAGAGCCACATCTGGGCTGAAGGATGGGGATGGCCTGTGACCAGAGTGCAAGGAGGGCGTGTTTAGGCAACACGTTGGGGTGGCCCAGCTTCTGAGAGTCAGTATAGTAGGCGATTAGGAGCAGGACCCTGGAGCCTGATTGCCTGGGTTCAAATCCTGGTTCCACCTCTTCCTAGCAGTATGACCTTGGGTAAGTCAGTTTAGCACCCCATGACTCAATTTCCCCATCTGTCAAATGGGCATCATGGTTATTGAGAAAGAGATGGGTTAACGTATGTGGAGTTCTTAGCCCAGCCTGGGTCAGTGCCCCATAGGTTGGCTCTCAGAACCGTGCAGAGCTCCTGTCATGCCCAGCCATGTTGCCTGTGGTCTGGGCTGCCTAGAGGACTCTGGGTGGTTCAGGACGCATTCCTGGAGGAGGGTCATTGGCAGACAGCAGCCAGCACAGCCTGATGTGTGCTGAGAACCTGGTTCACAGAGCCTAGCACAGCCATGATTCTCTCATTAGCCCCTGAGACCAACAGGACGGATTGTTAGGGCATCTTACAGAGGAGGAAACTGAGGCTCGGGAAAGTGCTTTGCCCAAGACAACCCCAGTAAGGAAGCAGGAGGTCCGGGACTCGAACCCAGGGTTCCATCCTCCTCCACCCATGTGCGCACAAAGCACATGTTCAGAGAATGGCTGGTTGGGGAGCCCAGGCCCTCATGAGCAGGGGACAGCTGAGAGGCTAATTTAGCCGAAGGAGGGACAGGTGGAGCCAGATCATGACCAGCCTGAATGCCGAGGTCAGGAGGTCAGGAGGCCAGGTGGGCTTTATCCCTTGGAGGCCAGGAGCCCTTCAAAAGCAAGGGGTTGTGTAGGGAACGTGAGCACTGTGAGAAGAGCCTTTCCATGCCCAGGCAGTGACGGAAGAGTGTGGTCATGGTGGCTGGTGGCCCTGGGGGATTTATTCTGGGGAAGGCAAGCTTCCCAGCATAACAGCCTGGGCAATCCCACAGGGGGTGCTGCCCCCAGGCTAGGCAGCCCCTCAGCCTCAGGCAGGGTCCAAGGATGAGAACGCCTTTCTTTAAATATCGCCAGGCAGTGACTAAAGCATCCCCCCCATTCCCCAGAGACAGTGCCCGCAATGCACCTTCCCGGGGGCCCGCCCACGACTTCCTGGGAGGAGGCCAGTGGCGCCCACCAGGCAGGACTGGGCTTGGAAACCGAGTTGGCCCAACCTCGCCTAGTCCTCCCTTCCATCCACCCATCCAGCCTACGGTGTTCAAACAGTCCTGGGCCAGGCTCTTCAGGAACCTGGGACATCAGTGGCTCGTGACTCCACAGACAACTGTCCCACTCCACTGCTTGCCTGGCCTAGGGCTAGACTTGAGCAGATGCAAGAAAGATGGAGACCACCTCCTCCAGGGCATCTGGAGGGTTCTGGGGTGCCACGGGCACTGAGGACAGAAATTAGTTGGGATCAGATTGTGGGAGCTTCAAACGCCAGGCCGCTAGATTGGCCACCACTGAGGAGAGGACAGGAGGCTTTTAAACCTTCAAGGCTGAGCCACCAAAGGAAAGATTGGCATTGAAGGTGTCATGACAACAGAGCGAGGACTCTAGCCTGGGCCTCTGGACTCCCTGTCCAGTGCTCTCTCCCTGCTGCGGCCTCTCAGGCCCCTAGCGCCCTCCATGGCCCTTTCTCCTGCAGATCCAGAGGAATGCCTACTCCATCTTCTTTGATGAGAAGTTCTCCATTCCCCTGGATCCCACAGCCCTGGAGGAAAAGAGCCTGCGGTTTTCTGTATTTGGCATCGATGAGGATGAGCGCAACGTCAGCACGGGGGTGGTGGAGCTGAAGCTTTCTGTGCTTGACCTCCTGCTGCAGCCCTTCAGCGGCTGGCTCTATTTACAGGACCAGAACAAGGTAAGTGACCTGCCCTGGCCTACTCGTCCGCCTCGGAAGAGCGCGCACACGCATACACTTCCATTAAGGGACTCCATCATCCTCAGCAATGGCCCGAACCCCAACATCATTAGGAGAGCAGAGAAGAAGACCAGAGCCACGTCTGAGGAAACCGCTTACTGCAGGCAAATTTCAGAAACATCCCAACCACTGTTTACAGCTCTTCTGCTGCTTTGCCACCAAAGCTTCAGAGGCTCTACCCCTACTGCGCTTCTGCTAGAGAAACATTCCTCTGGCCTTAGAGGGGATGATTTCAGACAGAGGCCAAGCTGCACTGTAGTTTTGTAATTGTAGGAATGTTCACAGAACATCATTGCTGTTTAAGCAAAGAATCAAATTCCATTCCACTTGGATCGCTGCGTATTACTACCGCAGAGTGTTTTCCTTGGCCTGCAACGACGGAACAAAACTACATTTGAGAGCTACATTTGACAGGCCGCCTCTGGCCTTTGGTCCCAGGCAGGGCCCACACCCGGTGGAAGGGAGGGGTGGGACATGCTCCATGCAGTGGCGGGGGGTGGGTGGCTGTCCCTTTCTCCAGGCTGTCCCTGCCAGCCTGGAGCCCTGTGCTGAGGGGCCCCCGGTGCAGCCACTTCTCTATGGAGAAGGAAGCCTCAGCCTTTCCCTGGCAACCAAGGCCTTCCCTGGACCCCTCAAGTCGGGTGGAGAGAAGCCCTCTGAGCCACCCATCTGTCCCCCAGGCCGCCGATGCTGTGGGGGAGATCCTGCTCTCCCTCAGCTACCTCCCCACAGCCGAGCGCCTCACCGTGGTCGTGGTTAAGGCCAAGAACCTCATCTGGACCAACGACAAGACCACAGCGGGTAAGGCCCAGCAGGCAGCCCAGCTCCCCCATGTGGCTCAGTGGAAGCTGTGGCCCAGCTGCTGTGCTGTGGGCACCTGGAGGCATCAGCAAGTGTGGGACACAGTGCCAAGGTTCCCCTCAGCTTTGCTGAGCCCAGAAGTCGTGCAGATGGGTAGGGGGTGGCATGGGCACAATTAATCCAACGGGGGAAACATGAGATCCCTGGAGGGTGGCAGGGGCCCCTGTGAGGGCAGAGTGAAGGGGGTCAGAGTGATGGGGGGTCTGAGGGCAGGAGGCAGCACTCAGGGCTGGGGGCACTGGGCAGGGAACCAAGGTGGGCATCGGTTTCCTGGAACTGGAATTCATGATGGAGGCTCCATTCCCAGAGACAGGGCAGTACCCCAGACTCCAAAAAGGGACCAGGGCCATGGGGTTGAGGTGGGTGCCAGGCAGGACCTCATGCCTTAGGTCTGCAGGAGCCCCCAGTCCCTCAGTCCCTCTCAAAGCAGTGACCGTGGAGGCAGTTGTATTCTAGAGAACTGAAGACAGGGGGCTGGGGGAGCCTGATCTATTGGGAGTTGCAAGTCTTGGGACGGCGCGGGGGAGCGGGGGAGGGGCCAGCTCCAGGCAGGTGCAGCAAGGACACTCCGTGGGCAATAGGTGATGGGCAGACGGCAACTTGTTATTTCAGAGCCGCACACGGTTGAGTCAGGCTCTGGTGTGCGGGCGCCTGGTGACTCAGGGCTGACGTCTGCACTCGGGCCATTTATAGAAGGAACACGGTAGGGCTGCTGAGTTCCCCCCAGCATCCTAGGAGGGGAGCGCGTGGGCTGTGAGGCAGCTGCCTCAGCACAAAGCCCAGCCCTCACCTGACATGCTGTGTGAGCCTCAGTTTTCTCATCTGTAAAATGGGAAAAAAAATAAAGGACCAAGGGCGGGGCTGCAGGAGGTCACGGCAACAGCAAAGCATTGAGGAGTTTGGAGTCGGTGGGTGGAGCCAGACTGGGCAGGGCTGTGGTGAGTGAGTGTGACGCTAGCCCCCACTGCTGCACCTGCCCACAGACCCCTTCGTCAAGGTATACCTGCTGCAGGATGGGAGGAAGATGAGCAAAAAGAAGACAGCTGTGAAGAGGGATGACCCCAACCCGGTGTTCAACGAAGCCATGATCTTCTCAGTGCCAGCCATTGTGCTCCAGGTAAGGGGGGCTGGGGGACGGGAAGGGGCCAGGTCACCCCAGGGCTCTGGGGCTGCCACATCTCTCCACCTTCACTTCTCAGGGTCCCTGCAGGGGTAACAGTTTGCCTCCAGCCATCACTTTCTAGCAGTTATTGAGTGCCACTGGGGCCAGCCCTAGGGTGGGTGCTGGGGACACAAGCACAGCTTTCTTGGTGCTCACAAGGGACAGGCAGGAGAGTCCCTAATCCACTAAGAGTGTCCTAGACTGCCACAGTCAGGTGAGAGGGCTTCCTGCAGGAGGGGATACCCAGCTCTGAGGGAGGACCATTCCTGGTGGAGGAATTGCAGAGGGCTAGAGAGGAGCCGGGGTGAGCCAGGCACCCACAGTTCCTGCTCTGAATCTCCCAGGCTCTATTTCAGGGTTCTGCTGAACTCCTCAAGTTCCCATGGTCTTCAAAAGGTGACATGCTCCAGGGAGACCTCTCCCAGCAGGGACATCACAGACCACGGGTGGGAGCACTGCAGAGGTTAGGGCTCGGGCCCTGCTTGCATGCCTCCGAGGACGGGGCTCACACCACCTTCCGTCACTATCTCTAGCCCTCCTCCGCACTCCTGACAATGAGAAAGTCCTTTGTGCCTTGAGCCAAAACCTGCCTCCATAGCCCCAGGGCTATACAGAACCCGCCTAATCTCCCCCAACCCAGGGACCCCGCCTGTATGTAAAGGCCCAGAACTCTGCCTCGCTCTGAGTGTTCCTAACCCAGGCACATCCCAGCATCTCTGGCCCATCCTGGGTGTCGTAGCCTTCGCCTGCCACCCTCGTGGGGCAGGCTGCCCATGTGTCCTCTGCCTCCCCCTGGGTGTCATAGTGCCACTTCTCCACAGCCTCTAAAAGCGAAAGACTTCTTGGGACCATGTGGGAAGAGGGGGAGGAGAGAGATCGGGCTGGGTTTGAGTTTCAGCTCCCACTCTCATCTCAAGCACGGTCTCTCCTGTCCTCGGTTGTGAGTGCAACGTGGTGATATCAGTAATAGCATGTTCTGACTGTGCGCAGGTGCCGTTCTGCACAGTTCACTCATTTTGTTTCCGAAACAGCCCTATGAGATAGAAACCAATTTTTTTTTTTGAGACGGAGTCTCACTCTGTTGCCCAAGCTGGAGTGCAGTGGTGTGATCTCAGCTCACTGCAACCTCCGCCTCCTGGGTTCAAGCTATTTTCCTGCCTCAGCTTCCCGAGTAGCTGGGATTACAGGCACCTGCCACCACAGCCGGCTAATTTTTGTATTTTTAGTAGAGTTGGGGTTTCACCATGCTGGCCAGACTGGTCTTGAACTCCCGACCTTAGGCGGTCCGCCCACTTCGGCCTCCCAAAGTGCTGGGATTACAGGTGTGAGCCACTGCGCCCGGCCCCAATTTTTTTTTTTTTTTTCCTTTGAGACAGAGTCTTGCTCTGTCACCCAGGCTGGAGTGCAGTGGCATGATCTCGGCTCACTGCAACCTCCACTTCCCAGTTTCAAGTGATTCTCCTGCCTCAGCCTCCCAAGTAGCTGGGATTACAGGCAAGCACCATGATGCCCAGCTAATTTTTGTATTTTTGGTAGACACAGGGTTTTACCATGTTGGCCAGGCTGGCCTCGAACTCCCGACTTCAGGTGACCTGCCTGCCTTGGCCTCCCAAAGTGGTAGGATTACAGATGTGAGCCACCGCGCCCGACCAGAACAAATATTATCATCACCATTTCACAGATGGAGAGGCTGAGGTAGCAAGAGCCCAAGTCACTGCCCAAGGTCACACAGCAAGGAAGTGGAGGCCAGGCATGGTGGCTCACGCCTGTAATCCCAGCACTTTGGGAGGCTGAGGTGGGTGATCACCTGAGGTCAGGAGTTCAAGACCAGTCTGGCCAACATGGTGAAACCCCCATCTCTACTGAAAATATAAAAATTAGCCAGGCATGATGGAAGGCGCCTGTAATCCCAGCTACTTGGGAGGCTGAAGCAGGAGAATCGGTTGAACCTGGGAGGCAGAGGTTGCAGTGAGCCAAGATCGTGCCCCTGTACTCCAGCCTGAGCAACAGAATGAGACTGTCTCAAAAAAAAAAAAAAAAAAAAAAAAGGAGGGGGAAGTGGGGAGGCCAGCATTTGAACCCTGGCAGGCAGGTGCTGCCGCTGTGGAGGGAGGCAGCAAGAGAAGCCTGAGGGCCTAGTTCAAACTCTTGCCTGCCATTTATTTGCTGAGTGACCTGGGGCAAGTCTCCTCACCTCTTAGATCAGAAGTGAGGATTCAGGGAGCCCCCACTGGGGCCTGACATTTGTAGCCTTGAACCCAGGAGCCAAGAAGTGCCTCTGACTGCTCCTGGTCCTCAGCACCCATGTTGCCTCTTCCTCAGGACCTGTCTCTCCGCGTGACGGTGGCTGAGAGCAGCAGCGATGGCCGTGGGGACAACGTGGGCCATGTCATCATTGGGCCGTCAGCCAGTGGCATGGGAACCACACATTGGAACCAGATGTTGACCACGCTGCGCAGGCCTGTGTCCATGTGGCACGCTGTCCGGCGAAACTAGCAACCAGGGCGGGCCAGGTGGGCAATGGAGCTGCTGGAGCCTGGTACCCACTCGGCTCTGTCTGATGCCCTCTCCATAGCCCAACTGGAGCCGTGAACACTGGGGTCCCCTGGCAGAGTCCTCATGAGCCATCCTGGTCTCTCTGTCCAGATTGCAGCAGAGGAGTGGGCGTGGCTTTGTGTCCAGGGCCCCAGGGTCTTCTCCTGCTGAGGACCAGCTGTGGCTGGGCCAGGACAGAGGAAGGGCGCTGGGCACTGGACAGCTGTGCTCCATCTCAAGCTCCCTTAACCCTGCTCCTCCGGGGAGGCCAGCTGCCAAGCCGGGCTATGTTCTGGAACCCAGCGAATCTTGGGGGCCAGGCACTGTGCTAGGCACCAGCAGGAGTAACACGAACAAACCTGGCCCTTAGGACATCAGGAAGACAAGCTCCCCTGCCCCTGAGGATCTGCTCAGTGCTGATGGCAGCCCAGCTGTGTGGACTCAGGGGCTCTGAGGGCTGGGGAAACAGGAAGTATCTCTTTGACAAGGTAGGAGCTGCACTTGGAGGGGCAGGGAAAGAACTGAGCATGTTGCAGGCAGCGGGCCCAGCCTGAGCTATGGCAGGATGTGAACTTCCCATCACAAATGCAGCCCTCAGCCCACTGCAGTGGATACAAGGAAGGGCCTCTCTCAGGGCCAGAGAAGAGACCAAGAGACCAAGAGACCAAAAGACCAGGCCCAGGCGGAAGACTGCTGGCCACGTGGAACACTGGCTCCAGAGTTATTCTCTGTGAAATCTACTCCCCGGACCTCAAACATGGCAAGAACCAGAGGTCCAAAGAGGCCCAGACACAGGTTGTTGTGCTCAGTCCTGTGCAAACCAGGCCCGGGCTCTGCAAGCATTTGATGCCCTTCCAGGCCCACTGGGAGAAAGACGCCTCAGGCAGGTCTCAGCCTGGGAGGTGGCAGGGGTGGGGCAGAGAGAATACTGGCTGCAGAGGTCTTGGTGGGCTGCAGGTGCCTGGGAAGATGTGGTGGACAAGGAGGCTCTCGGGCTGGACCTTGGAGGGGTGGCAGCGGAAGGACAGCCCAGGTGGCTGAGGCCTGATGGGAAGCCAGGAGAGGCCAGGGTGGAAGGGCGGTTTGAGGGATGCCAGGATAAGACTGAATGCCAGGCTAGGAAGGAGATGGCTCTCAATCACAGGGTGGGGGGTGCCCCCGACACTGGGTCTCCTAGCTTCTAGTTCCCGAGAAGCGAAATCTTAGAGGGGGATTCTTGGGCAAGTAGCTTCTTGCGGGTGAGTGCTCCAAGAGAAACTTACCAGAGCCAGAAAGGGAGCTGAGGCTGGAGGGAGGAAGACAAGCAAGTGTGGCTTCAAGATCATTGCCTTGGCCTGACTGCTGTGGGGGCAGGGGCCTGGGCTGTGAGAGGCACCCTGGGCCTCCCACCCAGAAGCAGAGGGGCTGGGCTGTTGCACCTCTACTGGCATCAGTCTTTGGTTACCCCCCAGCTCCAGTAGGAGGAGAGCAGGCAGAGCTTATCGTCCCCAGCCTGGCGTCCCACCGTCCCAGGAAGCCGCTTCTTGCCTTCATGGCTGAGTGCTGGGAAGGTCTGAGCTCACCCAGGCCAGCAGATGGGGTATCATCTGCTCGGTGGGGCCACCCACAGGTGACAGCATGGACCTTAAGGCTGGCTGCCCCTGTTCCTTGGTCCATAACTGGTGAGCTATGGCGACCCAGGCCAACCAGTTATCCCCAGTGATATGGGGGGAGGAGGGGCTGGAACAGGGGCCCAGGGGACTGGAGGCAGGATAGTGGCTCTCCCCACCTGACACAGCCATGGCCCAGGCCCAAGGCCAGGCTGTCTACCCTGTGGCCATAGCAGGAGGTCAGCCCAGGGCCAGGAAACACAAGGCTGGATAAGGCTTTGTAGCCTGGGAGACCCCAACTCTCTCTGACCCAGTGGCTGTGCAGTGCAGGCCACTGACCCCCCTGCCCTCTCCCTACTCTCCCTCCCCCTGACTGCATGACATGTTAAATGTGTGCCCAGGATGGCCGTGGTGGGGACGGGGTATGCCGACTGGAATGATTCTAGAACCAAAATAAAGCTGGGGCGGGAAGAGGGGGCTTCCAGGGAGCCCTGCTCGGCCCTGAATCACCTTCGTCTCTTCTCTAGGAATCAGGGACTCAGGCCTCCTATGGGTTACTGTGCACCCTCCTTCCTGCTACTGGGTGCCCAGAGGGGAGTGAGCCCCATGTCTGCTGAGGAGACCATTACAGGGACCAATGCAGGCTGGGCATGGTGGCTCACACCTGTAATTCCAGCACTTTAGGAGGCTAAGGTGGGTGGATCACTTGAGGTCAGGAGTTCGAGACCAGCCTGGCCAACATGGCAAAACCCCATCTCTACTAAAAATACAAAAATTAGCCACGTGTGGTGGCACGTGCCTGTAATCTCAGCTACTCGGGAGGCTGAGGCAGAAGAACTGCTTGAACCTGGGAGGCGGGGGCTGCAGTGAGCTGAAATCGCGCCACTGCACTCCAGCCTGGGCAACAGAGCAAGACAAAAAAAAAAAGGTCTTTAAAAAAAAAAAAAAAAACAAGGAAAGACCAATGCATCAGACTCCTTGGGAAGCTCAGAGGAGCCACTGAGCCAGCTCTGGCAGGAGAGAGTAGGATGACAGGGAGTATTAAGGAAGGCTTCCTGGTGGTGACACCCAGCTGAGGCTTCAGGGCCAGAAGGAGGAGATCAGGTAGACATGGCAGGAGAAGCATTCCTGGCAGGGAACCGCATATTCAAAAGGGCACGAGGGAGCAAAAACTTGGCCAGTGTATCCATTTGGCCAGAACAAAGTGAGGGGGGTGGGAAGAAGGGAGCCAAGGGGGAGGCCTGAAGGGGAGAAGGGCCTTCCACATTCAGCAAATGCTGGTGTTCAGCCCGCAACACTTCAAAGTAGATGCTGCTGCCATCCCCTTTTTTGCAGATGTGGAAAAGAGCTCAGAGAAGTTAGGTAACTAGCCCAAGACCACACAGCCACAGAGCTGGGACTCAAGCTCAGCCTGTCTAGTTACAGAGCCAGTGCTCTGAATCACTCAGCAACAGCGCCCCCTTCCCCAGCTCCTCGAAGGTAGTGCTGAAGGCATAAGAGAAACCCCCCTGGGTCCCCGGCTGCTGGCTTCCCCTCCTCACTCCTGGAAGATCACAAGCATGGGACATTCAACACGGATAGGGATGAGCTGATGGAGAACTCCCAGCAGCTGCCGGGAGGCCTGTCCACTGCAGGGACTGACTCTGAAGAGCTTCTGAGGCAACCAATGAGATGGGCTGTGGCAGGAGCCTGTAAGGGGTCAGAGACCAGGGAGGGCTTCCTGGAGGAGGTAGAAGCATGAGAGCTGGCCTTGCAGCAGAGGGACTGTACACATGGAGGAGGGAGGGGGTCTCAAACTGCTTGAGCAAAGGTGTCACAGTGTCTGGGGAGACACAGCTGGGCTGAGGCTTGAGAGGCCAGGTGGCGTTGGGCTGTGGAGGCTGTGCGTCCAAGCTCAGGGAGAAGCTCCTTGTCCTGCTGGCAGTGGGGAGCCATGGTGGAGTCTTGAGCAGAAGCAGGTCCAAAGGAGGGAGGGGTCACTCTAAGAAGCTTTGGAGGTGACACGGAGGGACATCAGTGAATGTTACCCTCACCGGTGAGTGGTAGGAGGGGCAGGCAGGAGGCCTCTGAGCTGCCTTTAGGTTTGGGTTCATTCAGCAGGACTCAAACCAAGGTGCCTTCCTGGAGAGAAGCCAGGACAACCCAGACTCTGAGAAGCTGTCTTGCCTTCTTCTTCTCTCTTGTAATCTTCCCAACCTGTTTCCCTCCTTTCTCGGGCCACCCCACTTTCAGGGTCACATCCCTCCCTGCCCCTTCATCTCCCCTCTTCCAGCCCCAGCCCTGGGCCCGTGGACATGCCTCCAGGGTCCCAGGCCCCCTCTGTCTGGGAGCCCCATCGAAGAGGACAGGTGTGGAGGTCTCTGACCTGCCCAGCAGCATTGCCTGGGCCAGGCTGGCATGTGGGAGAAGCGGGGCAAGTCACTGCATCACGGTCAGCAGCAGCTCCACGGTCAGCAGCAGCAAACTCCAAACTTCCCTTCCTCTCTCCCATCTGTCTGTGCCTGCAGACCCCCAAAGGGACCAATCAAAAAGCTAAATAAGCACCAAGATGGGGCCACCAGACTTCCTCTCTCTCCACCACGCCCACCCTATTATCAGCCCTCGCGTCCCACCCTGAAAGATCAATAATGATTTGGCAGGGAGAGGAAGCTGGGGCAGGAGAGCACGTCCCCGTGGCCTGGGGCCCCAGTTAGATGGCAGCCAGGCTGGAGCTGTCTGGGCAGGCTAGACAAAAGGAAACCTGGGAGCACAGGCCCTCTGGGTTCCACCTGGCGTAGAGCTGAGTCTGTTGCTCACTTGCTGTGTAAGTTCCTTCCCTTCTCAGGCCTCAGTTTCCCCATTTGAAGAATGGGGGTGTTGGATAAGATGGCCTCTAAAGAGCCCTGTACCTCTGACCTTTGGAGATTCTGTGTGTATGGACTCTGGAGCCCAAGAGCCTGGGCCCAAATCCCAGCTCCTCTGCTTACCATCTGTAGGACCTTGGGCAAATTATCCAACCTCTTTGGGCCTCAGTTTCCTCACTTGTCAAAGGAGGATAAGAATTGAACATACGGCCGGGCGCGGTGGCTCAAGCCTGTAATCCCAGCACTTTGGGAGGCCGAGACGGGTGGATCACGAGGTCAGGAGATCGAGACCATCCTGGCTAACATGGTGAAACCCCGTCTCTACTAAAAAAATACAAAAAACTAGCCGGGCGTGGTGGCGGGTGCCTGTAGTCCCAGCTACTTGGGAGGCTGAGGCAGGAGAATGGCGTGAACCCGGGAGGCGGAGCTTGCAGTGAGCTGAGATCCGGCCATTGCACTCCAGCCTGGGCGGCAGAGCAAGACTCCGTCTCAAAAAAAAAAAAAAAAAAAAAAAAAA